>NC_048299.1:101103890-101361177 GCF_013100865.1 Trachemys scripta elegans
GGGGGGGGGGGGGGGGCTAGGGCAGGACGAGAGCGGGGCTAGGGCGGGGCTCCTCCTGTCCTCTTTTTTGATTGTTGAAATATGGTAACCCTAAGCAATCTATACGAGCATTAATTGCTTTTTAACATTATTATATAGTGTGGATAAAGCACTTAGCTGGGTGTTTAAGGGTCTGGTTTAATCCTGGCTCTATCTGCTAGGTGACCTTGGGCAAGTCACTTTGGCCTAGATCCTCAAAGGTATTAGGCTCCTAACTTCCATTGTTTTCATTACCAGTGAAGATTGGGGCCTTCATCTCTGTGTGCCTATATTCCCCCTCTAGGTGCTACTATACTACTTTATCAGTACAGCCCTTCTGAAACACTAGCAGGAAGAGGCCATGTGGGTAGCACTGTTACTCAGAAGCCTATTTAGCATTGGTTTTCAAACTGCCTCTCTTTTACACTTCTACAACTTGGCCATCAGTAAAGGCTAGTGACACGTATTCCAATAGTATTCTAGAATGCCTAGATCCTTCAAGAGATTGGGCCCCACATGAGGGAAACACTTTTGTTATAGAGTAAGTCCTTCAGGCAGTGTAGAGATGCTACACTTCCAGTACACGCCTCATGAAGATTTTGGTTCCCCAATGACACAATTCCTGCTTGGGAGCAGAGATAAAGCAGCCCAGGACAGGGCAATGACAGGCTGCAGCTACACAGAGCAGCAGGACGTTTTGTTACCTCATTGCTATACATAGTCCCTGTTCAGAATAAAGGGTTTACCAGGACATTATGAGATCTTGGCAGTGAGATACTGCATGGTACCAGGAGTGGAAGGCACAGCATGCCAGCAGACCCTGTGAGAGATCAGACTGAAATGGCTAATACAGAGCTTGTGCCCCTCAGAGTAACTCCCCCACCAACCCTAGGAATCAGGGGAAGTGCTGAATGTACCTGGAAACTGTCCAAATAGCAATTTGAGCTGTATATGAAAGCCACTGGGGCAAATAAAGTGGAGGCTGAGCAAAAGATTTTTTTGCACTTAATACTAGCAGACACATGTGAACAATGCAATCTATAAAGATAGGGAAAAAGAAGAAAGCATTGCAAAAATAATGAAAATGTTTGAGGATTATTGTGTCTCTAGAAAAAACGTTACTTATGAAAGGTGTGTGTTCGGGATGAGAAGACAGAATTAAAGGGAAACAAAAGAGGAGTTTTCACACACTTTAAATTAAAAGGTCAATCCTGTGAATATGGAATATTAAAGACTCTCTCATTAAAAAACAGATTGTCCTGGGATGTAACAATTAAAAAAAGTCTGTGAACAGTAACTAAGGGAGATGGATCTGATACTAGAAAGGGCAATATGTATATGCTAAGCAGCAGAACAAACAGAAACACAAATAAAAAGCCTAGGGAAAGGCTCTAGTATATGACTGAGAGTACCTTAGTTAAATCAGTAAGGGAAAAAGTCACAGAAACTAAATTGACCAAGTACAGAAACATGGAAAGCAGGAATAATGCCAGTGATGTGGCAACCAGCATAAATATAGGAAATGCTCAGTATTTGGGCAAGTATGTAGAATCTATAACACACCCCATTATTATGCTAAAATGGGAAGAGAAATCAGGAAAGTGCATGTATTAAGTGCAGATAGGAATTCCTTAAGTGAAGAGAGAGCTATCTATCTTAAATAGAATAATAGCAGAGGTTGAAAACTTAAAGATTGGCTAATTAAAATGTGCACAAATGGCACGTACGTGACATATAAGATAGACACTGGGGCACAGGTACATGTGATGACAGAAACCGAAATAGAGAGATGTAAGGAGCACATAGAAATGGCAGAGTCAAAAAGAACCTGTGAAAGACTACAGTGGAGGAACAATTCCTGTGTTGGGAGACTGCACACTGGCACTTAAATACAAAGGGAAAACAATAAAACAAGAGTTTGTGGTAGTACACAGAGGCAAGCAACCAGTCTTGAGCCTACACATGTATGACGTCTGTGGTCTCATTAAGAGGATGTCTGACAGAAAGAGACAGAAAGACAACATAGAACCAGATATGAAAGTATAATAGCAACATTTCAAGATGTATTCACAGGAAATGGGGGCCTCTTAGTAACATACATGATGCAGTTAAAGAGAAGATGCAGAACCTGTGGTACATGCTACATGAAAAGTTCCACTAGTCTTAGAGGGTAGAAGAAGAGTTGCAACACATGACAGCAAATGGTATCATTTGGAGAATAGAAGAACCAACAGACTGGGTTCACTCCTTAGTAATTGAAGAGAGGAAATGAGGGGGACTATGTCTGTGTATGGTCCCCAAGGAGTTGAACAAAAACATAAAAAGAGAACACTAACACTTGCCAACAAGAAGTAAATTATTATCTGAGATGGCAGAAGCCAAATTCTTCAGCAAATTAGATGCACTGGCAGGATTTTGGCAGATCCCCTTGGACACTGAGAGCTCCATGATCTGTACTTTCAACACAGCATTTGGCAGCTACTACTACTTCTTCAGACGGTCTTTTCAGAATACATTTGGCTCCAGAATTATGTCACTGTACAATGAGCCAAATGCTAGAGGGTCTAGCAGGTGTGAGAGTGTACATAATAAGGCCAAATGTCAATTTCAAACAGAAATAACATACTAGGGAGAGACAGACAGACTGCAAAGGGAATCTTGTCCGATGAATCAAAGATTCAGGCAATGCTGAATGCCGAGATCTGAAGATAAAAAGGGAAGTCAAAGGCTGCTAGGTATGCTGATCAGCTCACACAACTCATCTAAGACATCTTCTCCACAAGGTCACAGAATGGGCACTAATGCCAGAGCATGAAGAGAGTTCAATGATTCAAAGCACATTCTGACATCAGCTCTGGTGCTGCAATTTTTTGACCCACTGAAAGAGATAATACTCTCCACAGATACCTTGAAAGGAAGGCTGGGAGCAGTACTATTACAGCGTCATGGAACTGGTGGGTTGTCACTCTTAAATGCATCTACACATAGGCGCCGATTTCCCCACTTTCCAGTGGGTGCTCGATGCCCGCTTTGCTCCCGGCCCCGCCTTCACTCCACCCCTTCCATGAGGCCCTGCCACTGCCCCTTCCTACCCCTGCCCCGCCCCATTCCAATCCCTTCCTCAAAGTCCGTGCCCCAACTATGCCCCCTCCCTGCCCCTATTCCAACTCCTTCCCCAAATCCCCAGCCTCGCCTCTTCCCCTGAGCACGCCACATTCCCGCTCCTCCCCCTCCTTCCTGGAGCGTGCTAACGCCGCCAAAGCTGCTGTTTGGTGGCGGCCAGGGGAAGTGCTGGGAGGTAGGCAGAGGAGCGGGGAGGCGGCACGCTCAGGGGAGGGGTAGGAGGTGGGGCGGGAGGGGAGGGGAGCTTGGCTGCCAGTGGGTGCAGAGCACCCACTAATTTTTCCCCATGGGTGCTCAAGCCCCGGAGCATGCACGGAGGCAGTGCCTATGCATCTACATGCAGAGCAGATGTATGCACAAGTTGAAAAAGAGATACTAGGTTTTGCATATGAGATTTCAAGACTTTCTCTAGCTTCAAAGCAGAAACTGATCACAAACCACTGATTGTAATACACAGAAAAAGGACTTGGGGAAGTACCACCAAAGATACAGCAACTACTTTTGAAAATGCCAAAAAAAAGATGTGACCCTGGAGTTCCAATCTGGACATCACTTAGTAATGGCAGACAGACTCTCAAGAACATGTGCTCTTTCTGACAGTACACAACTTTATGATCTGGAACAAGCAGTAAACCTACAAGTGAACGTGATAAAAGCATCATGTGCTATGTCTCCAGGCATATGAGATGAACTGAAGACAGAAACAGCTAAATATGAAGTGCTGCAAGCAGTGATATGAACTATAAGTAATGGGGGGAAGGGTGGGGGTGAGGAATCAACCCTTTCACCTGCCTATTTCCACTATAAAAATGAGCTTTCAGTGATCTCAGCAATGCTCTCAAATGTAGATTGAGGTTTCCACAATAACGACAAGGAAAATATTGGAACAAATACACTCAGGATACCTGGGAATGACCAAATCAAAAAGGAGAGCTAGAGAAGTTCTATGCTTGCCCCAGATGGATAGTGACATTAAAGAAATGGTGAGCAGGTGTGAAAGTGCTCCAGGAAGTGAAGACTTCACTTCTTCATGCAGGCTTTGGTTTTCTGGGACACGTTTCCTGCTGTGGGCAGAAATAAAGAGGCCTAGGACAGGGCAGTCTCAGGCTGCAGCTACACATAGTCATAGGAAGTTTTGGTACCTCATTTCTATACGTAGTTCTGTTCATAATAATGTGTTTATCTATACATCACAGTGACATGCAACAACACCCATCTCCACCTGGTTTGTGGATCACATTCAGGCTTAGGTAGGAGATAGGTGAGTGGGCACCTGCCTGAGACAGCAGTGCACATGCTCAGAGGCATAAATTTAGGTGCCGAGGGTACTTTTACAGCAAAAATTTAGGTGCTGAGTAAGTTTAGGTGCCTAACTGGTTAGGTGGCAGCTGAGCAGGTTTTGTGGATCTCAGTAGCACATAATCTGGGATTTAGGCACCTAAATCCCTTTGTAGATCTGGGCCGATGTGTTTTAGAGAAGAGTCACAAGACATATTTCTATATCCTTGACTGATATCATGCAGGGCTTATCATTCAGCGGAATATATTAAAAGGCTCTGTAACACTTTAAGCAGCAACGTAACCAGTTTCCTTAGAGGTTTCCAGTCAGAATTCACTTTGATTATTTGTTTTCCTCTGCACGGAAGGAAAATATTTCCAGGGTTCAGAGCTGTGAGATTTAGTACATGATAGACTTTAGCAAACTAATCTTCTGTTTATTATTGTAGTATGTGACCGTGTTTGCCACTTGACTTGTTCTAGTTATCTATTTTCAGTGTCCTTGACCAGAGTAGTGCTGCAAAGGGACCTCCTAAAGACCTCTTGATGTACTATTGTATGTGGCACGATGATTAGGCACTTTAATAAATTATGGGTCCTATAAAATCGATTCTGAGATATTTGTGTCATTCGGAGACACCCCCAAAAGGTTTTTTGGGGTTTATCTGAATAACTGAGGGGGTCTACTTTACACTGCCCAGAACTAAATTAGTACATGGATAAATTCTCCCTGTTCTCAGTATCTAGCTCTTAATTTCAGGTGCTGCAAGAAGACAGACCTTTCCAGTCAACCTCAGCGAGAAAGGGGATAAGGGGAGGGAAGATAGGGGATGAAGAGAATAAGAGTACCAGTTCTTGGAAGTCATGATATCATATACACTGGAGACAGGAAAGGCTTGGAGCTCCATGTTTCCCTTTCTGTGAGAGGAGAAGAATCTGCACCTACACAAGGAGATCATTCTTCTTGAGCAGCATGCTCCTCCTTCCTTCTGAGGAAGCCCTACGGTTGGTTCCCAGCATTGTGACGTGAGGGGGTGAGGAGGCATCTGGGCTCTTTCCATAGGTTTGGCGTGGGGTCAGAACCCGGGACACAGTGCGAGTTAATAAAGGTGTGTTAACTTGTGATATTGCCCCTCCATGTTGTTGAATGCACAGTAAGGGAGTTACACGGTAGCGAACATAGAAGAAGCATTCTGAAGCATGTCTCCGGCAGGACCCATGCTATTCAGGGACTGGTGGGAGATGGCGGGGTGGGGCAGTAGAGCAGAGGCAAGGAGTATCCATATGGATATTCCCCCAGGCTCTCCATGTGTGAGTTAAAACGTGTTCCCTGACAGATGAATGTGTAGGAAACTCCATGAATTTGCTCTCTACTACATGGATTACCACCTCACAAGGCAGAATAGGGCCTTTAATTGGATTAGATTTGATCTAATCCATCTCCTTGCCAATGCAAAATTTCTCCCCTTAAATCCTCCAGTGACATATAAAGAGTATGGGCCCAATCTTTCTCCCATTAGATTCAAAAGGAGAGTTATCTTTGACTTAAGTGGGAGTTACATCAGGCACTAAATGCAGAAAATAGTGGGCCCAATCCTCAGCTGGTATAACCTGACATAGCTGCATTGACTTCAGTGGAGCTACAACAATTTACAACAGGTGAGGATCTGACTCTGTATTTTATTATATTTTTAAACAATCTGTCATTCAAGAAAACAAATCATGGTTGTGTTTGTCTATTGTGTAGGTCTTTTATTCAGTTCTCTTTTACTAGCCATCACAGATCACACAGAGGGCATTGTTAGTTACACTTTGCAAGAGAGAGGAAACCATTAAATTATGGTCTGGGAAAATAAAACTCTTACCCCGAGGCAGTATGAGGCACGCAATCCTTCAGTACTGCAACGCAGCATGCACAATGATGCATTTTAACTGGATTCCAGGCCATATAAATACTTGTGATTCTCTATCCTAAATTACGCCTGTGTCCAATATCTTGGATTTTCATATAATTTGAACATAAAACTGTCACAGTGTAGATTTCAGGTTTAAATTATGTAGAGCTGATATTTTATTGCATAGAATTTGTTTCACATCTCGGTGGAAACCTGACAGCTGCATGACTACATTGCATAAATCCAACGGGGCATAGAAAATGCAAAGCAGAGCAAATGCTCCAGCAGAACCAGCTATATACACTTTGTTCTCTAATTATTTTTTAATCTTGAAAAAATTGCATGTGTAAGTCAAAGGCGACCTTAGGCACTTTTTAAATGTATGGAACATCAGCATGATAATAATAATATTTTCTAAGGGACAGATCTGGTTATGCTCCTGAAGGGAGGAGCAAGAGGGCAAAAGGAGCTTACTTATTCCTTTGTGTAAGCCACTTGCACACAAGTAGCAGATAGTAGTACCCAGTGGTGGCTGTTCTCTCTCTCATACACATGTTGGCAGGGAATGGAAATGAGTGGACCCTTGACTCCATCTACCAGTGTAGCTGAGCCAGCACAGATTGGAAAAGAAGCGGTGCGAGGTAAAGGACTGGTGTAGCTTCCTTCTTTCATGGAGCAAGGGGGGAGAAGAGACTGAATTGTGACTCAGCAAGTTACAATGCGGACTGGGGTCTGCCCCTTGGGCAGCATAATTATGTGCTGCCCCTTACATATAGTGGGTTGAAAGGTTACAGTCTTGACCAGTGGTTTTCAACCTCTTTTCATTTGCAGACCCCTAAAAAATTTCAAATGGAGGTGCGGATCTCTTTGGAAATCTTAGACATAGTCTGCGGGCCCGGCCCGCAGGGGTCCGTGGACCACAGGTTGAAAACCACTGATCTAGCCCTTAAGATAAACTCTTCTCTTGAATAGTTATTGATGCAAATTTACTTTCTTTTAGTATGATGTACTGTACTTTGTGTCTTCCACTTCCGGCTTTTGAGCATGGTCAACACACAGTTCGATAGGGCATTACTTATGTGGTGTGAAGGCTTTGCACTGGGGTAATTTTCACCTCTTTACATCTGTGTCCTGTGTAAAGTGAAGAGCAGCAGACAAAATTCTACAAGATTAGGCTAAATGGGGCTCTGCAAAAATGTTTTGCAGATCCCTATATAGAAAAATGGTCACATCAAAAAGACCCATCACATAGTTCCATGCTCCTTCTGGAATTCCTGAAGCTAATATTGGAGAACCACCTCTTTTCTAGACTCAAGTGTTTGGTGATTATCTCCTTGCTTCCTTGATAACTCTATTTCTATAGAGCATATTTTAGACACCAATCTGCCCTCCAAAAACTCACCAAGGGCTTGAATGGCTCTACTGTTATATGGGGGTGTGGTCTGAAGATAAGACTTTAAGCCAAACTCAGCCCAGCTCCAACTCCGCCTCTCTCTGTAGCCTTTGACAAATCACTTAAAGGATTTTTTTTCAATTGGGTGCCAAAAGGAAAGCAACTAAATCCACATTTAAGAATCTACATTACATAAGTGGCCTAAATTTTAGAAGGGATGAGCACCTACACGTCTCATGTATTTCAGTGAATGATTCAGGTGTTCACTGTCTCCAAAAAGCGGGTGATTTATTTAGGGGTCTAAATATGAATTTTGGTGTCTAAATTTGGGCACTAAGGGCTAGATTCACAAAAGAATTTAGGTGCCTAGATCCCAGAATCAGGCCCTTCTGGGTTTCACAAAGCCTACAATCAGCTGCCCCCCAGATCCTGTAGGCACAGTACAAGTTCCATAGGCATCTACGTTTCTGCTTCTGTGCATGCATACTGCAGCCCTGCACCAGCCTCCGGTATGACTGAGCCCCACAACAATGCATGAACTAGGGGAAGACAGGCATTCCTCTGCCTAGCTAACCTGCGGGGCCCAGTCCAGTAAGTATGCTCAGAGCTCGCCTACCACATTGGGTACTTGAAAGTTAGGTGTGGTGATGTGCAGCATCACCATGCCTCATTTTCTTTGTGAATCTAGCTCTTAACTGGAACAAAAATTGGCTTCAGTGTCTGTGCCTCCATTTCTCCATCTGTAAAATGGGGATATTAATATTTATATAGACCACAGGGGCACTGTAAATTTTTATGTCAGCATTAACATAGTTAACATTGGTAAAGCATTTTGAAGCTATGAAATGCGGTATGCCGTAAAGCCACAACAAGCACTCCCCTAGTACCCAAGCACTTCGCAATCATCAACAGATTTTATCCTTGAAACACTCCTCTGAAGTAAGGAAATACTGTTATCCCCATTTTACAGATTGGGAACTGAGGCCAGGGTAGATTAAGTGATTGTAAAATGTCTCACAAGTTGACCGTAGCTGAACTAGAAATTGAACTCATGCTTCTTGAGTCCCAGTCCAGTGCCCTGTCTATTACTTCTTATACCCAGGACCGGCTCCAGGCACCAGCTGAGCAAAGTTGTGCTTAGGGCGGCAGATTCTACGGGGCAGCATTCCGCCCAATCCTAGGGCGGCACGGCCGCTTTTTTTTTTTTTGTTCGCCAATCCAGCCACCCTGTAGGCAGCAGCAGTGCAGAGGAGGGGCGCGCCCAGTTGGGAGCGGGCTGCGCGCTCCGTCTGCCCCAGCCAGTGCCAGGTCTGTAGCAAGCCCGGCAGGGCAGTCCGCGTCCTTCCCTCCCCGCCGACTGGAGCAGCGTGGAACCCTCCCAGCAGGTGGCACAGCAGTTGGGGCCACGTGGTGAGCACCCTGCTGAAGCCCTGGCCACCCCCCTTCTCTCTCTCCCCCCACTCCCTTTTTTTTTTGCTTTGCTGTTCTGGTTGCCCCGATTTTTTTTTTTTTTTTTGCTTGGGGTGGCAAAAAAGCCAGAGCTGGCCCTGCTCATACCAAACCAAACCAGACTTCTACTGAAGTTGATCATTCTACTCACATGCTTAATGTTAAGCAGATGCTTAAGTGCTCTGCTGGATGGGGGTGCTAAATACAAACCTGAGAATAGATTGCAGCACTTTGCAACACGTGATTTCCCTCTGAGTGAAGTGCAAACCTTTTGGTTTTGGCTGTTCTATGTCACAGCTGAATAACTATCTTGTTGATAGACTCATATTACTCAGAGACATGCCACAAGTAAACAGAATGCTGCAACCCCCACTGCAAACTGCTGCAGCATGTACTGGTCTAGTATACAATATTGCCAGACTGTATCCCATTCTTGATTGCAACCCTACTAAAGAGACTCAGTGAAACGGAAGCAGATACTATGTACCTCTTATTGCGTTTCCTGCTCATACACATGTGGAGGAGCTATTTGGACAGTGCACTTTAAGCCAAGATTGTTTATTTCTCCTACAATGCTTATCTCAGTCAGTTACTATTCTTGTACATGTTGTGTCTGGTAAAGAAAAAGCTAGAAGGCTTGCCCTGGGTAGCTGGGACAATGCACATGGAGGCAGTGCTTAATTTGTAATGAAAGAGGTGCCGGGGCTCAAACAATGATTAATTTTAAATTTTAAACTTGTTATGACTTTGAATGGGTGGTATTATTGGATGTGACAGTATTATTGTCATTACCAATGTATTATATTATTAAGGAACATTGTTAATAGAAATCAACAAATTATATTTTTGATATGGACGGAACACATGTAACCAAACTTAAAAAAAAGATATAAGATTTTTCCTTACCCTAATCCTGCAGTGCTTGAGAGAGCTGGTACCAGATATAATGTTGTGCTTTACTTCTCCAGAAAAGTCCATAAAATAGCCATATTTGCCTGGCTATCTTCCAGTTTTCTCTCCTTGCTTCTTGTGTCATCGGCTCCTTTGCATTCTCTGCATCATCCGGGCACCCAGCTCTGAAGGCTGCGCAGAAGTAAGGGTGGCATGCTATGGTGCATTGCCACCCTTACTTCTGTGCTGCTGCTGGCAGTGGCGCTGCCTTCAGACCTGAGCACCTGGAGAGCAGTGGCTGCTGGCTGGGCACCCAGCTCGAAAGGCAGCCCCGCCGCCAGCAGCACAGAAGTAAGGATGTCATGGTATGTTAACAAGACCCATGGGATCCCAGTTCTGCTGCAGGGCTCTACTACCCCTACTTTTCCACCCCCCCACATCTTTTCCATACCCTCCCCCCTACCCCGGGTTTTGCATGGTGGGTGGCTGCCTCACTTGCCCCACCCTGGTTATGGCCCTCCTGGATAAAACTGTGTTGAGAATTTTAAGAAAAACACGTTTCAGAGCAAAATATCAGAGATTTTTTTTTAAACTTTCATAACTGATGCAGGAAGCCTTGAGGTGCAGGGGCTCTGAACTGCCAAGCCTAGACGTGCTCAGCCCTGGCACAAATTAAGCACTACTGAATAGTAATATTGAGGGTAGCTAGAAGTGAAGGTACCCTCAATTACACAAATAGGCTGTTAAAAGCTTTGTCAACATACCAAATCCTAAGAGTTTGGGATTCTATAGAAATATCCTTACTTAATCCCTTCCACAGGCCCTAGGATCCCCCAAACCATCTCTTAGTTGTATTTTGAGGATCTATTGGCCTGACTCTTTCCTGCCCGTGCCAATACCCTGCTCTCCCACTCCTTCAGTTTCACTGGGCATTTGCTTCCCTCATTCTCTACTTACCCCTCTCCCATTTCAAAGTCCCACAAGAGTTTTGAGGGGAAAGAAATCATCCTGACCCTCTACCAGCTTCTACTGCACCAAGACAGCCCCTGGCACATTGTTACCGGAGAAGAAACACTAGCTTATCTCACTATAGTATCCCTAGTGCAGAGCTGCACCTAAGTGCTTCCCTGCTTCTGCAGCCCTATACCTCCGCCTCTCTCTCTCCACAGGGGGTTGCAACCCATTTGATTGTGGATATGGGCTTGCACATTCCACCTTCTTCAGGGAAGGTACAGAAGGCATGCTTCCCTGCACACTGGGGAACTACAGGAGGTTTGAACCTTTGTTCTGTGGATTTAAAAGTGGATCCCTGTGTCTTCATACACGAAATCCACATTCAGATAGATAGAAAGCCACTCAAGCCTGATCTTCAGGTACTGTAAATCAGCACAGCTCTGTTGACTTTACTGGAGCTATATCAGTGTACACAAGCTGAGGATCTGGGCCCTTATGTTTTGGATTGCTTTTAGAAAGAGAACTATACACCCAGTGCACCAGTAGTTGTACCGAATATAAAGGGAAAACAAGTGTGTAAATAAAAACAAAAAAAGCCCCCCCTCACTTAGCTTTCATTTTATACAGTGCATATACTTATAGCAAATGCTTTTGTGAAACAGAAACCCTCACTAAAGAAACAGCTTTTGAAAGATTGCCTTAGGGTTTTTTTTTTTTAAACAAAATAGGGTGCATAGCTTAAATATTCTCCAACCACTTTTACCTCTCTCTCTCTCTCGCTCTCTTTTTTTTTTTTTTTTTTGTTAGAGTGTATGTGCATTTCTTTTCAAAGTGAGCTAATAAACCTAAGAAACTGATGATACTGGTGCTTGGACAGCCATCAGAGGAAAGGAATAAAGGTATTAGTGCAGGAAGAGAATTGAAACACTTCCAGAACTCCATTAACAGAATGAGAAAGTGGTTTCAGAGAAGATGAGCTTCTATATTAGGAAAGCTTTACTTATTTCCTCTGAGATTCTGCCAGTCTCAAGAGGAGGTAGGGGATGGGGAAGAGGCAGCAAGATGGACATGAATAGGTGGATGATGTAGGGAAGAAAGGTTTGATTCTTCATTATATGGAGAAAACTGTTGAAATTAGATAGTCTATTCTTGAGTTAGATGGGGCTTGATCCAGTATCACTGAGTTTTGCCTTTGACTTCAGGACTGGGACCATGAGTCATCAGTGATGTAGAGGGATTTAAACAAGAAGAGGAAATGGCACATAACACAAACCTAATACACACACAGTAAGACAAAGGTGCAACCACATAAACAGAGCTGTGAAGCAGGAGTGAAAATGCATGAGTCCTGCAACCAGTTTGAGGAAGAACATCAACAGAACAGTAAAAAGTCAATGGGGCTATGTTCCCTCAGTAACTGTGCCTCTGTAGCAAGAACAGATAGAAATGAACGTTAAAGGGACAGCACCAAATTAAAAATATAGATTTCTGTTGGTAAAATATATTGTCACGAACATCTACATTTACTGTGATTGAAAAAATTTAGGGGAAAATCTCTACTTTTCCCAGTTTACTGTGTGCATTTGACAGCTCTTTTGTGTCTTGCAACTTGTAAGAGAAAAGCATTTTGAAAGATAAGAAAATATGATTGCAAGGCCACAAAAAATATCAAGGAGACTCAGCGGCTGGGTGGTACCTAAAACTACTTTAAATTCATAAAAAAAAATTATATTTCAACTTGGTGTCATTTGAAGATAGATAGATATTCAAGTGTCTTTACACAAAAGCAAGAGGCATGGGGAAGAAACAAAAACAAAGTGAATTAATACTGTAATAAACCAGAGGGACTAGGATTTTCTGGATAATCAAAAGATGGTGATGTAATTAACACCTCTGCAACATGAGAACCAGTATTTACAGTCAACCTGATTCTCAACTGCCCTGTACCTTGAGTACCCTGAGTGTTAAGGAGGCAGGCACAGAGAGAGGCTATTCTGATTCAGTAGGATTCTACCCCCAATTTGCACCAGTCTAAATAACTGTGTGAAGAAAAAGGCAGTGAGAATCAGGCCTAAGGTTTACATAGAAAGGAAAGGAGAGAAAAGAGAAAACGTGTGGAAGGTGGTAGTTCTGTGTATGTATGCATAATGAAATACCTAAGAAGGAAAAACATAATCGAGAGTATATTGCAGGTGGTCTCTGATGCCATCAATCACTAGGCTGGAGAGATTCTCAGCAGATAGCTCCTTTGTTGATGTCGCTCCTATACACCAGCTAAGTATCTGGTCCTAGATCTCTGGGAGCCGCAACCTCAGATAATCCTGATGAGGATCAATGGAAGAGGTGGATCTGTACCGACGGTGACCTCATCTGAGAGTTTCACATATAATACAATAAAAACAACTCTCTGAAATAAATAAACAAAAATTAAGACAGAAGGAGAAGGTAATAAATATGGGTCTAACTGTGTTCATACTGAAAATAAGTCAGGAGAGATGGAATGACATGGGCATTAAGGGCAGCTAGTTCTAGGGCCCAGCTCAGTAAAAGCGTGATTGTGCATCAGCCACATCCCTTAAGGGAAGTTCTGCCCTATACACAGTACAAGTTTACCAGTTCTGCTTCAGGGCAGATGTCCGAGGAATGCATTTGATATCATCTAGAATAAAGAGTCCAGTAGCTTCTTCATGTACCATCTCAGTTATTCATCTCCTGGGGTAGGGAGCGGGGGTCATAAATATCTGGTATGATGTGGTCCTCGTCTTTTTTTATTCTGAATCCTCACATGATAACTTCTTAGATCTTCTAACTCAAACAGCTTTAATGTTTCCAGCCCTCAGCAAACTCACCTCAGAATCAAAGGTCTCATTCTCTCCCCCTCTCCCCCCCCGCCCAACCCTCAGCTTGACAGCTTAGCTCCTAAACAACTGGAGAGCTAAGAGTTCCAACTTTCCCAGGACTATTTATAGTTTATTATAAGCTTTCTGTGAAGAAACTATGTAGCACAACATAGAAGTGATACTCCCCTAGGCATGGGGAACAGCTGTTGGACCCTACACTTGACATTTTAGTCATTATCTTTTGTTTATAGTCCAGTTTGGTCCTCAGATTCCATCAGGAAGAGGCTATCAAGGTAGTGTGTCAGCTTTTAGATGCTTCTTCCCAGAGTTTCCCCCTCCCATATGGTGTGGGAAGACCCTTTCTTCAGGGGCCTATTTCATTTGTATCCACCAGGAAAGCCTTCCCCGTCCTTTCTCTGCCATTGTAACTCTGTCTTAAGCTGTCTGACCTTTGTTTTCAAGCATCATTCACAAGCATGTTCTTTCGATGTTCAATAAAAATAATTTTCTCCTCACCCTTCCTCTAGCTAGAAGAGAGTGCAAATCACGGGCCTTTCGGACTGTGCAGCAGAAGAAAGATGCCTCCAAAAGTCTCTAGTTCCAAGAAGAGATAGTCACAGATTGTTTCCTTCAACAGAGTTCTACTTACTTCTTTATTTTTCACCTTGACTTGATTCATATACAGTAGGAATTTATGTGCTGACAGAATGACTCAGCAGAAAAGAAAAACAGCCACAGAGAAGCAGTCTTTTCTTTCTGGGATAACAAGAAAGTAAATTAAGCGAACATAAGAAGAGAAAGAAACAAAAACTCCCCGTATGGGAGGTTTAACACAGTCCTGTGACCACAGGTCTAGAAGCCTAGTATCCTGTAAGCATTCTCTCCCCCAAACAGTCAAAGTATAGCTCTTTGGAGCACCTGGGAAAGAGGAAGAGGGAAACTTAACCCATTATTCGCTGGGAACCAGGTGGTGGTGCCCTTTCCCCACCCCAATCACATGATGTTAAACAAATGGGTTGTCAAAAGAATCCTTTGTTTTATTTAAAAATGTGTTGCTTCCTTGTAGCTTTGTGCATTATGGACCCAAACCTGCTCTCATTAAAATGCATGAGACAGCGTATGGCAGCTTGGCCCTTATGTAGTTTACATAAACAAATCTAAAGGCTCCCTTATGTCCAAGCACTACAGTTTGAGCCAATTGCTGACTTCATTTCAACTAGACTATCTTCTGCTGGATAGAGAGCAACACGAGAGATTCTCTTCATTAATTTATTTGAGTGGCTTAAAATGATACGTTGCAGAGAGCTCATGGAAAGTGAAAATGTAGTCGTCTTGTTGGTGAACTCTGTCTTACCATATAAGCAAGATTATGATGAACAACAGAAAGTTGAATACTGTCCAATTTATTTCAAAGTCTCCATTTTGCAAGTCTGCATGTGTATTCTGCATTGTCAATTAGGAGAAGTAAAAATTAATTATCCTTTTTATTAGCTGTGCAAACTTATTAAGACACTACTGACCAGATCCAGGGCCGCAGCTGGCAGATGAGCGTGTGATACAAAGGTGGCTTTAAAGCCCATCCTCCCTCCTACACTAGTCCATTGCTACAAAGCTGCTTTAAACTGTGCTGGCTATCCCCAGCCCCAAAGGGATTGCTTTGCAGAGATTGCCAGGGCACAGGGAAGTTTTATTTACTCCTTCTAAAAACACAAGAACTTGGGGTCACCAAATGAAATGAATAGGCAGCAGGTTTAAAACAAACAAAAGGAAGTATTTCTTCACACAACACACAGTCAACCTGTGGAACTCTTTGTGAGAGGACGTTGTAAAGGCCAAGACAATAACAGGGTTCAAAAAAGAACTAGATAAATTCATGGAGGATAGGTCCATCAATGGCTATTAGCCAGGATGGGCAGGGATGGTGTCCCTAGCCTCTGTTTGCCAGAAGCTGGGAATGGGCAACAGGGGGTGGATCACTTGATTACTGTTCTGTTCTTTCTCTCTAAGCACGTGGCATTGGCCACTGTCAGAAGACAGGATACTGGGCTAGATGGACCTTTGGTCTGACCCAGTATGGCCGTTCTTTCTGCATTATATGGTGTATATATAGAAGCCAGTTCATCCCTGCTGTAACTCCATTGATTTCAGTAGAGTATTTGACCCATGTAGCTGAATCTGGACATTTTTAACTCCCATTAGGCCACTGCATTGGAGCCTGCACAGTCATTCCCAGCTGTGCACAGGGAATGCAAAGTGGGATTAAAGTACTACCAACTCAGAACTGTCCACTCATTTTCCACGGGTGATAGCATTTTACCCCCACTTTGCACACGTCTAAATGACTACACAAGGAGGAGGGCAGTGGACAAGCAGACCCATTGACTTCAAAGGGAGAGGCGCTCCTTATATACCATGGAAAATTGGGAGTAATTTATTTTCATGTTAGCAGTTAAAGAAAGGTGGCTAGTAAATTCTTTTGATGACTCACACCACTAATCAGAAAATTAAAAGAAAAATAGTCTTTCCAGTGTCATTTCTTCATCTTTCTGTTTGATTTTGAGAGATGAAAATATAAAAAGATGCTGTTTGCAATAACTCATTTCAAATTATGAATTTCCAGTAATTTCTTCTCTTTGAAGATGTTGCATACAACAAACAGGTATACAATCCAATCCTGGAAGCCTTTATGAAACTAAATGCACCAGAGTACTTTCATTGTATTCAATAGGGTTAGTCATGGACTGTTCTTATGTTCACATGCTTAAATGCTTTGAAGGATCAGTATCATAGCCATGGACAGGGGTGGCTCCAGGCACCAGTGCAACAAATGCGTGCCTGAGGCAGCAAGCCGCGGGGGGCATCCTGCCGGTTGCCGTGAGGGTGGCAGTCAGGCAGCCTTCGGTGGCATGCCTGTGGGAGGTCCACCGGTCCCGCGCTTTCAGCAGCGGGGACGCTGAAGGCGCGGCACCGGCGGACTTCCCGCAGGCATGCTGCCGAATCTCTGTGACCAGCAGACCGCCTGCAGGTGTGCCCTGGCCATGGGGCTTGCTTTCACTAGAAGATTGTGTTGTGTTTGAACATAATGATGAAAAGTCCAGTTAGCTGATGCTGACCGTGTTTGGCTGGTGAGTGTAGACCAGGACAAAAAAAACCAAAAAACAAAAAAAACCACATTTAGTGTTGTGATAACTAATTTGGAATAAATCTGGGTCTCACCACTGGGTGGGTAATTGGGAATGGATATTTTGAGGTTAAAAAGGAAACCACATAAAACACACCAATGAGAATCAAATGAACTTAAGTCTGATATCACAAACCCTTTCTTGAAACCAGCCCTGGAAGGTTCTGAAGGAGAGGTGTGATGCATAGGAAGAGAAAAGGCATTCCAGGCATAAAGGGAGCATAAAAAAAGGCAGAAATGCATGAGTTGGAGAGTGGGAGCAACAAGAAGAGTAAGGCAAGGGTAGATAATATGGCATAAAATGGGAAGCAGGGAGAAACAAAGGCAGAGATGTGGGTAGTGACAGAGTTGTACAGAACCTCAAAGTCAAGACAAGGAATTTGACCTGCGTGGAGTGGGAGCCAGTGACAAGAGTCGAAAGTGGAGTAGTGACATTCTAATTAGAACATATTGAATAGACCAAAAAGAGGTGAGAACCATGGAGCTGAAGAGGGGGAGATAACTTAGTCCAAAAAGGAGGAAAACCATGGCATGAAACTAAATTTTGGAGAGGATGTAGAGCTAGTGGCCAGACTCCTCCACACAAAAGAATGCCTCAAATGCAAAGCTCTGTTGTGGCTCTGCAGCTTGGAAGGAGTATCCCAATACAAGGAACATTTTCTCAAGCTTGACACAGGATTTGGTCCTGGTGTATTGACCTTCTGGAATCTCTTTGTTTTCTCTTTCTTCTGCCAGGCCTTTACCTCAGGCACTGCAAGAAAGGGATTATTGTGAAAAGTGATCATCATCACTGCCTGACATTACTGTGGATGCCATCTTCTCCAAGGTATCCAAAGATAGCTTCTCAGCATCTTTATTGAAGGGGCAACTGGGGGATAGAAAAGTGAAGTGTGCACTGAAAAAACAAAATGGTTTTTCTTGCCCTTAAAGCAGGGGTAGGCAAACTTTTTGGCCCAAGGGCCACAACTGGAAATAGAAATTGTATGGCGGGCCATGAATGCTCAGAAAATTGGGGTTGGGGTGTGGGAGGGAGTGAGAGCTCTGGTTGGGAGTGCAGGCTCTGGGGTGGGGCTGAGGTGTTTGGGGTGCAGAAGGGTGCTCCGAGCTGGGATCAAGGAATTCAGAGGGCAGGAGGGGGATCAGGGCTGGAGGTTGGGGCACGGGGAGAGACTCAGGGGTGCAGGCTCCGGCTGGCGCTTACCTCAAGTGGCTCCCAGAAGCAGCATCCATGTCCCCACTCCGGCTCCTATGTGGGAGCCACAGCCAGGCGGCTCTGTGCACTGCCCCATCTGCAGGTGCCGCCCTGCAGCTCCCAGCCAATGGAAGCTGAGGCGCGGTGCTTAGGATGGAGGTGGTGTACAGAGTGGAGCCCCCTGGCTGCCCCTACACGTAGATGCCAGAGCGGGGCCATGCCACTGCTTCTGGAAGCAGTGTGGAGAGGCCCCCGACCCTGCTCCCCAGCTGGAGCGATGGAGTGGGGCCATGCCGCTGCTTCTGGGAGCCACGTGGAGTGGCCCACGACCCTGCTCCCTGGTTGGTGCGCCGGAGCAAAGCAAGCCCCAGACCCTGCTCCCCAACGGGAGCTTGAGGGTTGGCTTAAAATGGCTGGTGGGCTGGATCTGCCCGCTGGCTGTAGTTTGCCCACCCCTGCATTAAAAGATATGCTCATCCTCCTCTTCCCTGCAATTCATATGCCCAATCTAGAAACAAACTACTGCTACATGCACCAACAGCAGTAAAGAATCATAGGACTGGAAGGGACCTCGAGAGGTCATCTAGTCCAGTCCCCTCCACTCATGGTAGGAGGACTAAGTATTATTGGCAGAACTAATGTATTAAAGAATATTCACAATAAAAATAAAGAAAGAAAATGAGCTACTTTAAAAAGGTCAAAACAGCCACTTAAAAAGATGAATTAGTTGCAGTTGTGAGGAGCTTCCAAGTCCATTCAAAAGGAGAAAGAAATACTCCACTGCCTTGCCTCTTGGGGAGCCGTTACACAGGTAGAGGCGATTCATGCCAAGGGAGTTTTGGGGAATCACTTCTCAAGCGATGGTCAGAACTTTTAGCTAATCTAATCCAATTTGCCATGAACCAAATGCACTATATCCACAAAGTGAAGGTCTGTTGACTAGGTATCTTTAGAGAAATATACTAGGAAAACACACAGATTAATGTAATGAGCATGCATGGTCTAATACTGCTCCTTACTAAGAAAAAGGATTTTGCTATTGACATCCATGTGAGCAAAAGCAGGCCTACAATTAGGACTGCAGCATTTATACATGCTATAGATATTCTGATCCTAATCAAATACTAACAAAAATGACTTGCAGTGTTATTGATCTCTAAATGCTTTCCCAGTTGTTAATACTGAATGAGAGTATTCAGTATGTTGAGTCTAGTTCTTCACTCTCACACACCAGGCTAAGTCAGAAGTAATTCCACTGAAGTGGAATTACTGAAGTGTAAAACCCATGTTATCTGAGTGGAAAATCAAGCCCGCAATATTTTACTTCTGCTTTGCTCTTCTCTAAATGAGAAACTAAAGCAAACATTTTAGCTACCCAAGAGAGGAGTTGTGAAATATCTACCATATTTTAATATGTAATCACACACTGTTTTCATAAATAGGATTTGAAATAATTATAAATACATCATTTTAACTATGACTCATCCTTAGGTTGTCTCCCTAAGTAGACTGCACATTTAATAATTAATGCCTTATACTTTAGCATCACTTATCACATTAGATATATCCCATGTTCAGTCCATTCTCTAGGAGCAAAATATATTGCCACTACACAGCAAAAACCAGACTACAGCCAGAATGGTATCCATATGAGAATATGATCATGAATTCCCTTGTCACACAATCCATGCAATGCCACCCAGTCATTTTTGCATCAAATTCATATCTTCTTTTTGAGCAATAGCATATCTTATGGAAAGACGTTCAGTCTCAATGTAAAGACGGCAAGTGATACAGAATCCACCACTTCCCTAGGTAAGTTGTTTCAATGGTTAGTTACCCACACTGTTACTAATTTGTGCCTTATTTCTAGTCTGACTGTGTCCAGCTTCAGCTTCCTGCCAGGGAGCGTGTTATACCTTTTTTTCCCCCTACTGGATGAAAGACTGTCTACAGTCAGAAATGTCTTCCCCAGGTATAGGCCATGATCAAATCACCTCTTAACCTTCTCTTGGATAAACTAAATAGATTGAATTCCTTCATTCTTTCACTAGAAGATGTTTTCCAAACTCTGAATCATTCTTGTTACTCTTTTATGAACCATTTCCAATGTCGTTTTTGAAATGTGGACATCAGAATTGGATACAGTATTCTAGTAATAATCTCCCTAATACATTTTACAGAGGTAATGCCACCTTCCCGCTCTTACTTGGTATTCCCCTGCTTATGCATCCAACAATTGCTTTTGCTCTCTTAGCGCCTAGTGTAATCAGGGCCGGTGCAAGGAAGTTTCGTGCCCTAGGCAAAACTTCCACCTTGCGCCCCACCCCCCCGCCCCGCCGCAGCTCCCCCCCCCCCCCTGCCCCCCGCCGGCCCCCCCCCCCCCCGCCCGCTCCCCCCCCCGCTCACCTCTGCTCCGCCTCCTCCCCGAGCACACCGCCCCCGCTCTAATTCTCCTTCCCTCCCAGGCTTGCGGTGCCAAACAGCTGATTGGCGCTGCAAGCCTGGGAAGTGGGAGAAGTGGAGCAGCAATGGTGTGCTTGGGGAGGGGATGTAGCAGAGGTGAGCTGGGGTGAGGAGCCTTGCAGCAGCTCCCCCCCACCCTGAGGCACCCCCCCGGCAGGACCCCGCCCCCCTGGCCCGGGGAGTCATGTGGCAGCTCCCCACCCCAGCTCACCTCTGCTCTGCCTCCTCCCCGAGCATGCCGCTCCTGCTCTAATTCTCCTCCCCTCCCAGGCTTGCGGCACTAAACAGCTGATTGGTGCTGCAAGCCTGGGAGGCGGGAGAAGTGGAGCGGTGACCGCGCACTCGGGGAGGAGGCCTAGGAACGCTGTAAAAAAAATTGGGGATACCGCTTTTTGGCGCCCCCAAATCTTGGCGCCCTAGGCAACCGCCTAGTTTGCCTAAATGGTAGCACCGGCCCTGAGTGTAATGCTGTAACTCACATTAAAGGTTTTTCTACTGTACTATTATCCCATAGTCCTTTTCAGTGTCACTGAATTCCATGATACTCCCATCTTGTAAGTATGATCTACATTCTTTGTTCCCAGATCTAGGATTGCATTTGCCTGTGTTAAAATGCATGCTACTCAAATGAGCCCACCTTACCAAATGAGGAGGCTGAGATAGCAGCCAGTGGCAGAAGCAGAGATAGTCCTGAATCTTTACACTACATATCTGAAGCATGGGTAATAAGACACTCCAGGAATGATAGACACTATATGCAATCTGTTTGCAGTATCCATGGCACACTTCTGGGACAGCAATAGAGGCAGGTGAACTGTGGAAGAAAAGCAAGGCAGAGGTGAGCCAGCAAAGCTAAACTTTGTCAGGACCAAAAGCCATGGTGGCAGGTCTGGACTTTATGGAGCCTTCATCTCTGTGTGCAGTCTAGACTCTCACAGAGGTGAAGATGCTGCCATCACTCAGCACAGCCAGGCTTTCTGCCGGATGACCTAGCTGACAAATTACCACCAGCTGCACAGCACAGTTTGTAGACTCTTTGCTAACAATTTCTGATTGTGTTTCTTTCACACATCAGAAAGGACCTGCTGACTTCTGGATAGCACTAATAAAGAAAGGAGTAAGTACAACACATTCGGCACACTTGAGAATCTGCCTGAAGCTAGCATGCCATACAGCACTGGAATCAGAGCACAATATTCTCTGTGCAAGTAAATTGCCACTTATTGCCTGAATTTCCAAAATATCCATAGATTTTTAGATGCAAAAGTCAACATGTTTTGTGAACACTTCCACAGTGAACTTGTAATGAATGTATTCACCTTTCTGACTACAGGGAATAAGAAAACAACATAATGTGGGCTTGAATGGCTACAGTGAGATGTATAGGACACACTTAATAAGTACTGTACAACATGGAATACACATGCTCTTCATAGGTAGCCTCTCCTCTCATTCACAGTCATTTCTTCTACCAGAAGAGAGTGAAAATCCCTGACTGACCAGAAATCATCTATTGTAATGGACCTGGAATATTCATACTGGAAATCTCTACCATGATATTTTAAACATCCATCCATTTGGAAGAATGACCTGAAAATCAAGAACAATACATTCAGAGCGTTCAAGTTGGCATTAGAATTACTATTTGCCTCAGCACACACTATGCTGTTCAGTTACAAATACTGGAGACTCCCAGGACAACCAAGTTATGTTTTCAGTATACAATGCTCATCTTTAAAAGCTTTTTATTTGCTTAATTATTATTAATTATTATTATTAAGTTGTCCATCAACACTATTCCTTAATAAGTTTACCTGTATTTTGTGCCCCTCTTGTACCAAATGTTTACAAATCTATATATATTCTGCAATATGTTGAGTATCTAAATATCTGAGACAACTCAGTGTCTGTAGATCAGACAGAAGAAAGTATGCGTGATTTTGTCTGAGTAAAGAGGGAGTCGTGGAGGCAAGTAGCAGTTCTGAGTGAAAATTTTATTAGAGTTAACTCTTAGGTTAAAATGTTAACATTGTTTAAATACATTTTAAAATAATCCATGACCTTTCAAATGATATTCCAGGCTCCAGTAAAAGAAACTCCAACGCACGTGACAAGCAGTGACATGCCAAAACAGTTGCAAGAGAAAAATGTGTGTCCAGTGTACCATTCGTTTGGTATGTCAGGATGAATGTATTTCCTGCCAGAAATGCCATCCATGCACACTGGTATCCAAAGTGTGGCAAACAAAATTCTCTAATACACATGTGAAAATGAAAGCAAAAGCATGTACAAGAAGAACCCTTCACATGCATACATGCACAGAGAGTGAGAGAGCGTATATAATAATTTTTGCTATAGATTGTGAGATTTACAGCTTTGCAACGCCTTCCAAACCCTCCTTGGAAAAAAATCAAAATGTTTTTTCCATCAGACTAGTTCACCTTGGTTTCCAGGCCAAAAAAAAACAAAAAAAACCCCAAGTCGGGAAAAATGGTTGAACCTCACTGTAAACTTGTAGGCAAGTGATGAGTTTCTCCATGTACATGTATGTTTGTGATGGTTTGTCGGTGTGCCAGAACCTAAAGCAGAGCTAGGGACTAGTCAGATGAGCCTGAGCCACAAAGTGCACATCCATTCATATGGTAAGGACGTATGTGTTTCAAACACATAGACAGGACGGAGTATGCTTTGTATATGTTAAATATATACGTGTGTGAGTATGTGTAGAAGTTATCATATATAAAATCAGCCAATTCATATTAGTTCATATAAAAGTTAACATATCCTACCCAAGTCCAACACATACCACATGTGATTCTTATGTAGGGTCAGACTTTACTTCTCTTGGTCATGCTGAGTAGTATCATACTCAGAATTCCCCACTGAAATTGGCGGGCTACACAAAGTAAGTATTACATCACGTAAATAAAGGTGGCAAAAATTGGCTCATTGCATTCACATAAGGGCTAACTTGTGACTTGGACTACAAACCCCTACAGGGGAGTAGAAATCGCTGAAACCTCATCTGAGGGGTATCTGGACCTAGGATCTGGGAATGCAGGAGTATTCCATCCTGGAGCAGGTGGGCATGGAATAGGTAGAGCCTTAGCTCCACCCTTTTACATTCCAGCTGGTGCAGCTAAACCCAAATAGGACTGGCATAATTTGCTGCTGGCCTAGGCCAACTGCAAATTACTTCCTACCCATAAGAAGACAGTAGTAGGTGAGGAATTGGGATTCAGGCGTTCTCTGGTTGTCCTGCACTAATGCAAGTTATGTTAGCTTCACTCCTCAGGGCTGGGCCTAAACACACAACCTAACTTATATAAAACTATGGGGCCTATTTCTATCACTCTGTAATTCAGTAATACCTTCTTGCATGAGTGAGGTACTACTGAATGTAAGGGTGGCAAATCTGGGCCATACATTTATGTTTCATATGGGATCACCCTGAAGTACAAGGGTGTTCAGATCCAAAGTTTGGGTTAAGGTCCAGCACTGATGGTCATACTGGAAGGGGAGAGGACTATTAAGGAGGCAAGGTAGAATCCTTTGAGAGCCTGAAGCAGATAATTGTCAGCAGTGTGTGCTACTGACGCCTTCATATCACTCCCTCTTTTACCTCAGAGCCAATGTAATATTTCTTGCTCATGCAGACCAAAAAAAATTAAATGGGGAAACTTAGTTTGAAAGGGAAGTCATTGTTTACTTCACTTCTGCAGCATTCTCGGTTTTCATACTGAGTGACAGCTTAAGACAGCTTTGGTTTCCATATGATAATTATTTTTGAAAGATTACCTGCTCTTTCGGTTTGGTTTCAGTAGGAGTGAAGTAGCCATTTTATCTTGTTTATACATACACAAATACATGGGCATTCTCCCATCCACCTGTAGAAAGATGACATTTATCCATTAAAAGAAGTGCTAACATAAACATCTTCCATAACAGAAAATATAGGCAGATATTGGGAACACAAATTGTAATAAGCTTTTAAGTTAATATTGTACACAGATTAGCGCTCCATAAGAGTATTACCTGTGTGTAATATCTTCGTTTTCAAGTGGATTTTTTATGTATGTTTGGACTAGTCCACCTTTACAAGATTTTTTTTTTTGCTAAAAGAAAAAAAAAGCAATTAAGAAATATTGCTGAAATCCTTATTTCTGCATTGATTTTGCTGAATGACTTTCTGGGAGTCCTTTAAAGTGGAATATTTTAAGAGACTAATAGGAGGAAGTGCCGTGCTCCTAAATCTGTCTCTCCTTCACCCTCCCCCACTCCTTTTTTTTTAAGACACAATTTGATAGGCAATTATTTGTATTAGCTTCCTGTGTAACAGAATTGCATACTAAGCATTACAAACTGACCGCCTCATTCATTATGCTAAAACACACAGCTGTTTCCCCCTAGCTGATGAAATAAAGCACAATAGCATACTAGCCTATGACTCTGCCTGCCAGAGTCAAAGAAAGACAGAAAAAAAGTTTGACCTCTACTCTAGTTCAAAGATTTTTACACACACACACACACACACACACACACACACACACACTGCTGACATTGAATCAGGAGAGTTTAACCTTGCAAAACTACAACATTAGTATATGATACCATGAGGCAAAAATTATAGCTTGAGCAATAGTGACAACTTTAGTTAAGGTTGCTAAGGTCCTTTCAAAAGACTTCTTTTCTATTATTGATGGAATTCAGGCAGAGAACCTACTTTTATCTGTGATATCCTCTGCCTTTAAAAAGAACTTCACCACAGCTGACAATAAGTATTTCTTCAATAACTAACAGCTATGCATTCAAACAAAACAAAAAAGGACATCTACAATGGCACCATCTGGTGATACTCAATAATGTTACAACATTTTTAAAATTAGGGATAGATTCTGCCACTCCTACTTACTTTCAGTAGTACCTTACTCCTCAAGTAGTCCCTTTAATTTCAGTGGGACTTCTCATAGAAGAAGATACTTCTTACTAATGTGGAGGACTATAATTAGTTATACATTACAACCCCATTGGAGGGAGGTCATTATTATCCATGTTTTACAGATGAGGAAACTGAAGCTCAGAGGCCTTATGAGTTACCTAAATTCATGGCAAATAGGAAATAGAACTCAGGAGTTCTGCCTTTCAGTCTCTTGCCCTAATTACTGAACACCTTACCTCTGTAGAACTATTCTTCAAAAAGTGTTTTAACCTCCTGTGAAAAGTAGGAAGGACTTTCTTTCTCTTTTTAAACATCAATGAAAGAAGAGACCCTTGTTTCCCTCACTTTTGCATAGAAGCATCCTATCTCTCAGAGGCAAATCATTTGATATTTTAAGGCTTGATTTTTGTCAGCTTCACTCATGCAGCTAGTACAGCCTTCCATGGGATTTCTCCCAGAGCAAGATGCTACTCAAACTAAGTAAAGATAGCACAGTTGGGCTTTTACACATTATTAATGACCTTTTAAAGAATTCTAAAACACAGCAATATCCTGCTATCTAGAACATCCAAATGAAGAGAAGAAAACCATACATCAGAATAGAACATGTGAATATAAATGATACTAGAGTTCTTTAAGTGAAAGAAGAACATTTCTGGACCTGGCTTTTAAATGTCTCTAAGATTAAGAGGACAGTTTTCCTTTTTGGCCTTCTGCCATTCTGTTAGCAATGTCTCAGTGAGCAGTGTTTATATTTCACATTGTTAAGGGTAATCCTGAAGACATATACAATATACCATGCCTACAGCTGGATCACTAGGAAAATGGAGGAGGATGAAAGTGTAGAGGAGGCTGAGGTCCAGCACTTTTATTTCAAGCTTTTCTTTCCCCTTCAGCCAAGTTAATCAGCAAAGTCATAAATTAAAGGTTTATTCCTAGACATCACATGACTTACTCAGAAATCATCATAATCACAAGTTTCTTATTTATTGGTTCCACATATATTGGAAAAAATGCTCAAGGAATTGTTTGCTGTATCAGTACTTAGTCACCATTTGTGGGCTTTCCAGATAAGTACTGTAATATGGTCTGCTTTCTTATCATCTATTATCTGAAGTTAGACACAACTGAACTAGATTATTGCTGCTATGTTTTATTTGTTTACATTTTTCAGCAAGGAAGCCACAGAGCAGTTGCATAAAACTCAACTCCATATACTTCCTTCTTTCTTCCAAACCATACAAACCCCACTGGGTCAAAGATTAAATAAGTTTATTTTGATATGTTTATTCAAGAATTTGGGCAGTAAATGTGATACTGAGCATGTGGAAGAAGACAATTCCTTCCTTTCATTCCCCATTGCAGTATAATACAACACTGGTATGTGATCTTTATTAATTTCCTAAATGACTTTGGTAAACTGAGACAGTGGTTCATTTTATTAATATAACTTTGTTTATGGGGGAAAAAAATGAAGTCCCTAGAGAGGCTGCTCTGGCAGATAGACACTTCATAGCCTCCCATTCTCTTTTAAGGTTAAGTTCAGCAATACATACACTCACAAACAGGGTCTATATAATTTTACCAGCGTAGCTGTCCTCAAAATGTGTTGTAAAATAATATTTTTGTACCAAAAATTAGATGAAGTTCTGCCCTTCTTTGGTTTGCGACTCATTCATGGACCCTTTCATGATTTCTGCAAATCCATTCATTATTAGGAAGAATTTCCTAAATAGCATGGGTGAATATTTTTCTGCCTATATGTACTTGCAAATTGTTACTGTGATTATTCACTGGTTTTGGAGTGATTGCTCATGTGATATTTCTGATTCCTGATGAGATGATTGAAATAGTGCAACATGAGAACAATGAATAACAGCAAGTAGTATACGTTTATTAAAAATTGTGAAATTTTGGATTTTCACAAGCATTTTTGTAACTACCCAACAGTCATCTGAATACACTGAAATGAAAAACACTGACCCCAGAAATAACAGTGAATTAAAGTCAAGTCACTAATTCACAAATCAAGTCTTCATTATTCAGCCAACTCTTGTTATAGCATCAACTGCCTTTAACCACCTCTCCTGCATTCTGCCCACTGATGCAACTTCTTATAACAGATCAAACCTCTGATCAGCTTTGAACAGCTGCCATAGTTTAAAAATAAAATAAAACAAAACCAAACCACAAATGCTGCCCAGAAAATATTTCCTTCTTACTCCTGAATTGTGGAATTCCTGGTTTCCAACCAGTCATACTGGTCTGAGTCCCAGGACAAGCAACATTCAGTCATGGACCAGAGACAATTATGAGCTCCAATATAACACGATCCACCAGGGCCATAAATGAGAACTATATACTTTCAGAAAGCTAGGAATCCCTCTCCTAACAGCCTAGGGAATTTGTTTCTAGTCCTGGTAAATTAGAGATAGCAGACTATGCACGGAAAAGCTACTTCTGGAAGTTTTTAAAATTTATTACATATAATTTTTCTCTTCCTCTAAAGTCTGTACAGTTGGACTCATGGCACTAAAGCAGCCTAACTTCATTACAGGTAGAGTGAACTGAAAAATAATACTAATATTAATAAAAAGCCCTGAAACAATACTAATACTGGTATTTTTCTTCTGTGAAATATTTGCTTTGTAGAGAATACATGATGATGTGGAAAGATAGACAGGTTTTATTGACATTTGCTTGAGATAACCGGCATAACATACTCATGGTTTTGCTGATGATGATAATGTGGCCATCTCAAAGTCATGCTAGTAAAACTTTTATACCACAACAGCTTGTGTCACCTATGGGCCAAATCCTCATCCCACTGAAAAGAATCAAATTTTATCTAATGAGTTGAAAGGGACGAGGATATGTCCCTTTGCCCCACAGCTACTGGAAAGCATCGAAAACCCTGAAAAATTGTTTTTCAGTGGCTTCTGGGGTTTCAAGCCCAGACCAGCTAAGTTTTGATTTGGGGCCCGCTCACTTACTCAACGATGGCCCTAGGTATATACAGGGTTTTCATATATACAATTCTGTATAAAAGCAGACAGGCTTGAATAAAATAAGGATCAGCCTGAATCTTAGCCCAAAACTCAAAGGGAAAAACAACATTTACTCATTTGTTTAAGATAAACACATATTCTCTGCAGTTCTTCAGTTCAGTAAGGGCAGGAAGCAGAAGTACTGAAACACCCTGGGCAAAGGCTATTCTTGTAAATTTCCTACTTTTGCTGAAACTGGGAAGGACTCAAAACCTCACAAGAAAGCCTGGACTCTTGAGACTTCCAGTCTGAGTCTGAGACTTCTGGAGACTTATCCACAATGAACAAAAACACCAAGGGCCAAATTCAAAGCCAGGCTTGGAAATCTACAAGAACAGCCTTTATCATGGTATTTCTACTGCTTCCTGTCCTGACTGAAATCAGGAAGTGTAGAGAATGTGTTTCTTTAAACAAGGTTTTCTCAACCACATAAAGGTTCTGGTTTTGTCTGCTTTGAGTCTAAAGGTCAAGATCCAGGCAGCAAAGTTAATGGGATTGTGTGGGATGTAAGTTAGTGATGGAATTTGACCCATTGTTCCTCTAATGTCTCTAGTACTGTGATTTAGCCAAGAGGCCTCAAGTCCATTTCCATTTCTCCTGCAGACTGAAGCAAGTTGCTTAAACTCTTTATGCCTCAGTTTTTTCACCTCTTAAAATGGAATAATAACCCTTTCCTACTTTACTGGGATATATTCAATTGATTGTTGACAAGTGCCTTGAGATCATCTGGCATAAAGCACCATAAAGGTGATGAGTATTATTCTAATATTCTGTCACTGAAGAACATGGTAATATGTTGTATTTCAGCTGTGCCAAAAGGAAGGACTGTACTGACAAAATCAAATTGCCATGTGATTTTCTTATAATGTTCAATTCTGCATACACTCGATCACTCTATTAACATCAAGTTGAACTGTAATAAGATGTACCAGAACATTAGTATAATAAAACTATTACAGTTCATTTCTATGTCACTGATGTTAATATTTAATGGACAGTGAGACAGGTGCCCCATTTTATGAGGCAATAATATGTTTCCTGACTGGATAAACTATGAATGCTGAAGGGCTGAACAGTTTGTCCCTAGAAGGGAACCAGATTATTGCTGAGGGAAATGGGACATCTATTGTAATGTCCAATGTTGTCCTGATTTAGAAAAAGGTAAAACTTCTTTTATTTCTCCCATGCTGCCTGCCACTGTTTATTGCTATGTTTAGCTGTTAGCTTCCATGCTGTGTTGGTTCAGAAACCAACCAGAGAGACTTCAGTTCCTTACCAGTGGAGCAATGTGTGGCTTACAGAACTGGAGGAGAAAGGGGAACGTTTTTTATGGTAGTTCGCATTTCTTAAAATCAGACTTAAACCACAGACTGGGGGAGGGACGATATTGTGGAGATGGTTTATTTTTGTTAATTAAAAAGAGATAGTTGGACTCTAAAGGGCAGATTCTCAGCTGGTTGCCATGGCCTGACAATAAGGCTATGTCTACACTACACAGCTTTTAGCAACATGGCTGTGTTGCTACAGCCGTGTCGCTAAAAGACGCGCAGTGTAGCTGTTTATTGGCACTCCTGCTGACAAAAAACTTCCACCCCAATGAGTGGCATTACCATTATCAGCAGGAGAGCACTCCTGCCAACAAAGAGTTGTTCACACAGGTACCTGTCATCGGCAAAACTTTTGTCTTTCGGGGTGTGTCTGTTTTTTTAATACCTCTGAAAGATAAAAGTTTTGTCATTCAATTACCAGAGTAGACATAGCCTCAGTCAATAGAGCCCATACTCCAGTGCTGGGATGTGACTCACAGAGGACAGCCTGACCACATGAAGGAGACTCAAAGGCTGCCATAGCATGAGCTGCAAAAACACCAAGATGATCCTGTGATGTAGAACCGAACCTGACCGACTTCCATTAGCAGGGTCCCTTTTATCCTTTGGCCATGGAATTTACACCTTGCAGAGGAATTATCTTCAGAATCTCAGCTTCATAAAAAACAAAAACAAACAAACAAACAAACAAACAAAAAACAGCAGAGCCCCGACGGTTGCAGAGAATACACTCTGGTCACTTTTTTGAGGTTACTTCTGCAGAGTTGTGCGCATGAGTCTGCAGAGAGCCTGACACAATAGCGCTAACAGCTGTGAATTCCTGCTCCAAGTATCTCAGTCAAGGACCCATGCACCCAATGATTCTGCAGCAGTGGAACTTGACATTTTTACGACATTCTACAGAATTCAACATTTTGATGCAGCTAGATGCTTCAAATTTAGTTCTTGGGTTGTCACTTGCTCTCCAGCTTTCCCAACAAGGGAGAGGTAATTAGAGTACAGTGCATGCTTCCTGGACTATTCCAGGAAGCCAGGCAAAAGCAGGGGGCCTAGGGAAGTCAGAGCCGGAGTCCTGCTTGCAGGCAGGGAGAGAGGTGAAGTATAAGCTAAGTAACTATGATGGAGGGGGATGGGAATGAAGGCTATTTACTTAGATTTTGATTTCTCTGAGGCAAAGGGTTGTCTTTTTGTTCTCTGTTTGTACAGTACCTAGCACAGTGGCATTCCTAGAAGTTACTGCAATACAAATAAGAAAATATATTAATGTCAGCACAGATTTTAGAAGTTGTTGCCATGGAATTTGTTCCAATTTTGCCATGGGATACACAGAGTCTTCTCCATGATGTAGGTAGTAGCCAAGAAGTGCTCTACACTCTAGGAACACATTAGTAAGTGAAAGGAAAAGGGCAACCACTCCGTCCGGTGGCCAAGCCCTCTCTTGCCCATTACATTCTGACACTGGAGCCTGGGCTCCATAGAATTACTGCCAGGCTGTGAGGACATATTTATCAATGCACCAACGTAAGCAGGTTGAGTTCAGGGTTTTCCAGCTTTTTCAGTGAGAACCCAGATCAGTAGCCAAACCCCAACGGGTTTACCTGGCCCTACTTAAAATGGAGATTATGGAAAAAAAGGGACTAGCTAGGCAACTGTGACTGAGAGAGTCACATTACCGGGGGGTGATGTGGTTCAGCACAGATGGGTCCTTTTATTGAGAAATAATAATACCATAGCAGTTCTGCTGGAATTTTCATTCATAGCATAATTACCTTATTATTTAAAGGGACCTCTGTGGGTGGTCCCAGCAGGAAATAAGGCAACTGGGTCTAAGTGCCTCTGTGGGTGGTCCAAACAGGAGGCGGGATAGCCAGGTCTTCAGATTCAAGCTTCCATCTCTGGGGGAAGAAGGTTTTGTGGGTGAAGAAGCAGAGAGAAACATTGCTGAATGGTGGGGAAACAGGAGACGTGGGGGAGAGGCAGGACAAATAGAAAGTAGATTGAGAAAATGAAAATAAGGATGAAGTCATAACTGTAGATCCTTCCCAAAGTTCAGGGGTGGTCGGACCCAGGATTTTTACATTATGCCTTTCATTTGAATAGTAATGAGTTATGCATAACTGAAATAAAGCATAACTTTTTAACTGTGAGGGTAATTATATTTTGGAGCAACTTAACAAGGATTGTAGTGGATTCTCTATCACTGGCATTTTTTAAAAATCAAGGTTGTTTCTAAAAGATGTGCTCTAGTTCAAACAGGAATCAATTCCGGGAAGTCCTCAACCTGTGTTATACAGGAGGTCAGAGATGATCACATCTTATTGGCTTTATAATCTCTGAATCTGGAAGCATCACAATCCCCTGAGGTGCAGTAGCCAGGTACAATTACACCATTTACTAATGAGTAAACTGAGGCACAGAAAGGTTGCATAACAAGTCGTTGGCAGCACCAGACATAAAACAAAAGGGGGCTCTGGTCTCCTAAAGGGTTACCATGACCTGGGGTGGATCTGAAAGTGAGCTCCCAGTCTTTATAAAATATTCCATATGGCCAGTGTGACAAAGCCTCTAACAACCAAATTCATACCACTTGCATTCTTGTGGCATAGGTGGTGCAGACAAAAAAGTTGGCATATGAAAGGCAAATGTCTGATACCTTAAAACCAGGCTGCTCTGGTGGGGCTCTTTAGCCATGGGTGGCAACTTACCTGTGAAAAGAAAAACTCCAAATTAAACGCTCTCGAGATGGGAGAAAATGGTTTAGAGTACTGAGCACCAGCAGTAATTTTATGGAGCTCTGGAGAGACAAGTGGAAACTGCACATATACTCCTGAGAACCAACTGGATGGCATGGTATCCCATTAAGGGGGGAAAATGGCTGCCAGCCCACAGACTTGTCAGACCTTGCCAACTGGGGACCTAGATCATGGTGTAAGGTGACGTGCTGGATCTTAGCTCTTTTTCAGCTTGCACTTAAAGGGTGGGAGTAGTTATCGGTTTTAAAGAGTAGCTAGTGCAGCCTACATATTGTCCTGCCAGGGACTCTTGCAAATGCTGGGAGGGCTGTTTAACCCTAGACCACAAGTTCACCTGCCTCAAACCTTGGCCAGTAGGATTCCCGGTAGCCAGCGTCTGGTTGTCTCCTCAGAGTCATGGAGAATAACCCGAAAGATGAATCTCTAGCTGAAAATTCAGACTTGTGAAACAAAGGTCTAACAAAACTTTGCAAGTTGCTACTCTTGATGTGTCATCTTTAAACAGGTAAAAGCATAGAACTGGCCAAGATGATGGTCCAAAGAAACATCAATATATTTTGCATGCAGGAGTCCAGTTATTCAGGAATTGTAACCCAAGAACTGGGTGTGGGCTGTATGTGGCATTATATAGGTTGTAGTGGAAGGAGAAATGGTGTAGGAGTGGTGGTTTGTGAAAACTTCGTAAAACTATTTGGGAAATCATCAGGGTGAATGACAGTTTAATAGCTGTCCATATACAAATGAAGGCATGTGAGTTATTTGTGGTATTGGTATATGCCGCACAACAAGGCTGATCTGAGGAAGAGGTTAGGCAGAGCCTGCAGAACCTAGTAGATATGGCCGGACTTGATGAATTACTGCTAATTCAGGGAGATTTCAGTGCTCATACAGGCTCAAGTGGATCAGGCATTGAGCGGATACTGGGATGGTATCTAATGGGATCTCAGAACTTAAAGGGTGCTGCGCTGCTTGACATGTATTTAAGCAATCAGTGGACAATTGCTAACACTTTGTTTAAGAAAAGAGAAAATCAACTTTACATATACTGAAGCAAGCACGCAAATGGATTTCTTGCTAATGCCAGTGAACCAGAGGGAATAGTTAATTATTATAAGGTTATCCCAAGCGAAATGGCCACACCCCAACACAAACCATGGTTTTGACTAGCAAATGGACCCAGCAAGAGATTTGCTCCAACAAGACATGCATCAGAATGGGGAGACTGCGCAGCACAACTACAAACAAGTTTAAAGAGCTGGTCGCAAGATTTGAGCCAAGAGAGACGCAAATTGTAACAGCAGAAAAGGAGTGGTGTTTCTTCAAAAATGTATTGACCCAAGAAGCTGAGATGCTATGTGAACATGCTAAGCAGGGTAGAATGGTGTTGTAACACAGAGGTGCAGAAAGCAATGAGAAATGAGAGAAGACTGAAAGGTGATGGAAAATAACCCTTCAGAAGAAGCAGTTGTTGCCTGTAGAGCTTCCAAGAGAGCAGCAAAGCAAGCAGTCCAAAAAGCAAGAAACCTAGCTTCTGACAAGCTGTGTAAAAGAGTTGAACCAGTGCCCTCACCTTGGCAGAAAGAAAATATATGTGATTGCATGGACAAGAAACAAAAAGAAGATACAGTGAACACACCATTCAGAAAGGATGCAGGTCTGCTTGTGAAAGGAGACAGTACATAACTGATAGCAAGAATACTATGAGAGGCTGCTTAATGAGGAGAACCCTTTATATGTTCTTTACACTACTATCATGTGAACCAATAATTATGGATGTTGCTGACCTGTCAGAGGCAGATGTCAAAGCTGCACTGCTAAAGAAGGTACTTGGAAAAGCAATAGGTCCAGACGAAGTCATGAAAGAAAGGACCGAAGCCTTGGGAGAGGCCGGTATACATTGGTTCATTCATGTAGTTTGGAAAGAGAAGAAAAGCCCAAGAAAATAGAAAAAGTCTATACGTACTGATACACAAAACAAAAAGGTGACAAACAACTGTTCAAAGTACTGAGGAATTAAGCTGCTGTCTCACTGCATAAAACTGTTAGAGAGACTCACAGATAGTTGTATTTGTTGAATAGTGAAATCCATTTTAGAAAAATTGCAGTTTGGTTTTAGAAAAGGAGAAGGGACACCAGATGGTACGTTCATCACTAGATGGTGGAAAAAAATGTTGGAGGGGAATGTTGAGCATGTTTGGGTTTTCCTTGAATTGGAAAAAACATTCAACAGAGTGCCTAAGCAAGTGCTGGTGTCTCTGGTTCGATTCTGCGGGGTACCAGAGAACCTTGTCCCGATGGTGATGGTCTTGTTCGAACAGTTCTATGACAAAAGTTTGGGCGGCTATCAGTGTAATGGAGGGTTTTGAGTCGAAGGTTAGGCTCTACCAGGGCACGTTACTATTTATTATTGTGATGGACTTCATTAATAAGCAAATACAAATGGAAGGTGGTACAAAGTTGATCTATGCAGATAACATTACACTAATCGCTAATAGCAAGGCAGATTTGGTCTAGGTAATCAATGCCTGGAACAGAGAACTAACAAAAGTATGGCCTCAACATGAGTAAAGAAAAGACTGAGGAAAATGACTATACAAGGTACGGGGCAATGGAGAATCAATGCCACAGCCTCTTCATGCATAAAAAAAGTTGGGCACGTATTCTCAAGTTACTTAAAATTCCTGTTTGTAAATTGGCAATGAATTTAAGTGTGTCCCTCATGAGCATCAGTTCTATTTAATGGTATTTTATGCCACTTTGAAATGGAAAATGGATTTTAGTTTCTAGGGAAGTTTTTACTGGCTCCAGTTATACTGCTTAGATGATGTGGTTAAATGATGAATAGTAACTATAGGATGTCACGCAGCAGAACACAGTTATGTCATGCTGAAGAGAGGAGTGCCCTAGATCAGTGGTTCTCAAGCAGAGGTCTGTGGCCCCCTGGGGGGCCATGAGCAGGTTTCAGGGGGGCCACCAAGCAGAGCCAGCATTACACTCACTGGGGCCCAGGGCAGAAAGCCAAAGCCACACCGCACGGGGCTGAAGCTTGGGGCCCTGAGCCCCGCCACCTGAGGTTGAAGCTGAAGCCTGAGCAGGGGGCTCCTGTGGCGTGGGGCCCCAGACAGTTGCCCTGTTTGCTGCCCCCTAATGCCGGTCCTGGCCTTTATATGCAGAAAACCAGTAGTTGTGGCACAGGTGGGCCATGGAGTTTTTATAGCAAGTTGGGAGAGGGGTCTCAGAAAGAAAAAGGTTGAGAACTCCTGCCCTAGATCAGAATTTTTAGATTTCAGACAGTTTATAAACTGTCTAGTCATTCCTTTGATTTAAATCTTTATCACCACATTTCAAACACATCCTTTTTGTGAGCAGCTGGTCACAGAATAGGTCAGCAATTTATAACCCAACCTCCCTCTCTCTCTCTCTTTGCTTTATATTGAGGTGTAACTTGCGGTAGCCTGGGTAATTTAATTCTCATCCAACAGTGAAGCTCCAAAAAGGTGAAGTCGGTTCCAGTCCATTAAGTTTAAATGGGCTACCACCTTATTTACTTACTTACTTTTGGGCTGCTGTACAAAAGCGTCTCTTAAATTCCATGTCTTCATTTCATTTCCAGTTCTGTCTCGCTTTTGAAGAGTGCTATTTTCCACCTAAGTGCAGATTGGAAAAAAAAGAAAAGAAAAAGGAAACCCCCACAGAATTATAGTACTAAAGAAAGGAGAATGCTCTCAGTGCAAAATCATTTTGTAATTAAATTGTTTCTCTTTGATAAAAAGTGTCTGAGCTGTTCTTGCAGGATACTGTGGAAGCAGAGAAAGAACTGACAGGAAGGGATTGCAATGCATGACAGTTCTTTCTCTGCTTCCACAACACATTAGTTTTATATGCTGGATTATGGAGATGTTTGTGCAGATTTTCTTTCTGTTGCAGAATTGATGAAAGAGTATTTAAATACAGCAACTGTTAGCAGACATTCCCCTTTTATTAGGTGCATCTGAAAGCCTTTCAGACCATGGCAGACTGCACTTCCCTACGCTATTAGTTATTACCAGCAGTGTAGCCAAATGCTTATCATATATAACTAAAGGACCTGACTCCATAAAGTGCTGAGTGCCCTCAATCCCCAACAGAATCCCATGGAGTGGATTATACTCAGCACATTTCAGGATCAGGCTCTTAGGTAGGTTGAATATTTAACTATGAACAGCAGTAAATTTTTAATCTGGAATTCAAGTGACCTTTAAGATAGGAATCAGTTCTTATCACATGCAAAGTTTGCGCCTTGTCCCACTGAAATCAGTCTCCACAGGCCTCTGATTTTCCATAGCCACAAAGGCTAGTGGCAATTCTCAGCTTTGCATCCTTCTCTTCAGCTGTCATGGACACAACAATAAGCATTTCGTATCGTCCGACTCTGCCCAGGTACAATAGGACTTTTAGAATGGTATTGGGGTATGGCATAAGGAGCATAAGCACCATGGTACTGTGGGAACTCAATGCTCAGTCAAATGTGGAATCGGAGTTCAGATCCTGAGCTTGGTTTCTAAGCCAACAAGCAGCCCCTGGAAGGGAGGGAAGCTGTTCATGCTGATCTTTAGGGACTCCCCCGGGCTGACATAAAGAGCAACATTAGTAGGTTCCAGAGGATATCACATCCAGCCGTCCTCTTTGGAGAGAAGGTCACAATGACATGGAGTATTGGATGGGGAAATAATGATGTGCCCTCCTGATGTGCCCTCATTCAACTAAAGGAGGTTCAAAGCCATCACCCTTCCTACCTGCCCCAGTTCCTGTTTTGCTCCTTTTCTGTGCTGCTCGCCTTAGCTCCGATGTAGCATGGTTCATTCTCTGAAGCATCTGGAGCTGGTGCTTCAGAGATCAGGATGCTAAGGGCTTTTCACACTGCTGCTGCTGCCAGCATGAGAAAAGGGGAGCAGCTTTGCAAGGAACCAATACAGGAACCCAGAGGTGGTGGGAGGAAAGGAGACCCATCATGTAGTGTCTGTGGTGTAGAGGTACATACACTGGTATATATGTGTGTGTTTATTTGGGATTGATTTTGTCAAGCCCACTGTAGCTACACAAAGGGAACGTGAAAGGAGCCTTCTTTCACCCTGAGGCCAGGCACAATCATAGTCCTCCTGTTTTCCCACTGATGGCAGCAGCAATTGTATTTGGCAGCCTGGTTGGGGATACATGTTGCATCTTACCAAACTTCAGCCTTACAATAAATCCTGGTGAAGATGGACTAGCGGGCAGAGTGCAGGTGAGGTGATCAATGGTGCATGATAAATTCAGTTTGTCACATGATTCTGCAGTTTAATTTACCAATTTGTATTTCGATACACACACACAAAATGGGCCAGATCCTCAGATGAGGTAATTCAGCATAGCTCTATTGAAGCCTCTAGCTGAGGATTTGGTTCCATGTGTTTTGGCGGTAACTCAGTATTATTTTTGTCAAGTCTGACTCAGTTCTATTGTCTCATCAATGTCACAACAACTCACAAGTTATTAAAAATTCATGGCATTCTCTTCCCTTCTACAGCATTTCTTAATATTCCAAGTGCTTTGAATTCTCCACAGATGGCCTTTAAGACAGTTGCAGCCAAGGGTGTAGCACAGGGTATACAGGCTATGGCTGTGTTTTATTTTTGGAGGCAGGACTATGCCCACATTTTAGCAGCTGTGAATGCTGGCATATGCTGGGGAAGAAAAGGTTTACATTGCATAGATTCCAATAGACTGCTTTAGGACAACTGATTTTGAAGCAGTTGGGCTGATAAACCACCATGATTGATCCCCGATGAAGGGTGCTGTTTGAAGACTATTGTCAAATCTTCTGTTTTAGCTTCAGGAAAACTGATTCTTAAAACCCTCAAACTCTTCTTCTCCTGGTCCTTCTCTGTCATGCTCCCAGGCCCTGACAGGCAAAGGACAATGCCACATTTTACAGATGCATTCTTATTGCTTATTTTTGGCAGGGTTATAGCAGCTTTTTGCTAAAAGTTTGAGAACTTCTGCAGCACGGATAGTGCTGTCAAGCCCACTTTTAATGCAAGAACTTGGATAATCAGAGAGGTACAGTGTAACAGGCTAGGGTGCTGATGGAGAGGTGATTTATGGTTTGTTTTCATTAAGGTCAATGTCCCTAGTCCACTGCTAAACAATGGATGATTAATTTCTGTCACTTTTTGGAATGTCAATTGGCCTGTAAAACATTTTTGCCAACGTCAGTGACCCAACCAGAGATATGATGAAGTAATTAGTAATCAAATTAGTAATCAAAACCCTGATCATCTTATTTAATGACTGCAGTCATGACAGCTACAGCAAGAGAGCTCACCCTTTGTAGGCATTAGTTTCTTAATTACGTAATACACCTCATGCTTTAAAGTATCCTTGCATTTGTAATAAATTAAACACAATTCAATAAATTAAACATTGTTTAGAGTGACATGCTGCAAGTGTGGAGGGACACTCAGCCCACGTCAGAAACAGAAGTTGAAAATCCCAAGGCTATATGTAAAGCTATGCTTTTGATTACTCTTGCCTGTAGTGCTGGGTGAGAGTTATTGTAAGGCCTCCTAATAACCTGTCCTAATCTGACCTGCAAAGCATCATCTCAGGCCAATGTGGTTTGGATTCTTCTCATTATTCAAGCTCTCTCCATTGTACAATTGGCAATAGATTCATGTCCTGAAATCACAGCCCACAACAAATCGAGGCGGGACAGTGCATCTCCAAGAAATGTAAGTAAGTCAATTGCTGCAACACCATTTTTGTAGAACATTGATGTAACTGATAACTGGCAGCATTACAGTGTGCTGCATGTGACTCATTCGGTGACATCAGAGAATTCCTCTTTTGAGACAGAAAAAAGGAATCTACAATTCACTTTTTTTTTTTCTAATACAGATCCTGATTCTCTCTTCCACCATGGTCCCTTTATTCCATGTCCAGTGGTGTAAATGGGGCAGAATTGGCCCCCAGGGAATACATCTGTGATCAGTGGGTTCCCTGGCTAGGGTAAAGCTAACAGAACAGCTCCAGGCTGGCCCCCACCTGGCCCCTGATATAGAGGGGCATGTCAGGAGTGGTGTGGGTCATTGTCAGAGAGCTCCTGCAATCCAGCTCTTCTCAGTTGGCAAATGGCTCTTTGAGAGGCAGTATAGTCAGAGTGCAAATTAGAGTAGCCTCAACTCCTCCCTAATTTATGCTGAAGGCCCCAGCACAGCCAAGAATTTGAGAGGAGTAAAAGTAGCGTAATGCCACTTTCGTCTCTGCACCCACACAGTTCCCTTGATGAGCACAGCAGTGAAGAAACAGGGAAATGGGGCCATAATGTAGTAGCATCTCAGCCTTCTTTTCACATACTACTGGCTACAAGGAATGGTGTAGTGCTCGCCAGCCATTTCAGCCTGCTACAGAAATTCCGACTCAAAGGGTCAGACAGGCTCCAGGTGAATCCAGTTATCCTGCCTGACTGTTATGAAGGTGCTTGTCTGAAGAGATTAATCATACTTTGTTGCATGAAGATTGCAACACTTGTGCTCAACCGGATCTCTGAATGAAGCCACCTTCACCCCCGATTCCTGTGAAGTATGCCCTGAGCTCCATCAATTGAAGCCTTCTTGTTCATTGCAGCTGCCACTCTCGGACCCACAGAAGATGTCTCTGAGACAGACAGAGAATGGCATATTTAGGAATTTGAAAATGGACCCATAACTAATGGGGCCTGCCCTGCTTTTCAAGTGGGCTACTGCATGTTGTATCAGCTGCAGTGAAACATGAGACTTTTCTGGTCAGCCCCAGATAGGTTGCATAATAATAGTCAAGCTTGGAAGTGATGACAGTGGACAGTTTCCTGCTACCTATAGATGGAAGAAGGCTTTTTGAGTCACTCCCATTCTAGTGGAGTCTAGGAGCAGCAGCAATGTTTGACAGTTGGGTGGCAGCTACCTTCAGTTGACAATGCATTTATAGTTCATGCCACGTTTTCAATGCACTTTTCTCTGATAATCAGAATTACCACTATTTTGCTCAGATTGAGCCAAAGCCAGTTGTTTTAAAGAGCTATGTCCCTGGGACCTCTGCCTTGCAGCATGGTGGTGGGGTAGGGGCTTCTGACCAGTGGGGAAGGGCATCTTGGGGCTTCAGCCCTGTGGGGTGTACTTGCAGCCCTGAGCCCTGATAGGTGCCTCCTGTTGGGCTGAAGCCCCAAGTCCCGGCAGGTGTGCCCCTCGTCTCGAACTTCTGAAGATTGTTGTATGCGGCTCAGAGGGTCAGTAAGTTTGGCCACCCCTGTCACATAGATTTGACAAGGAAGGGTCAGACTCTACCAGTGAAGGCCTTCAAAGGGGATGAAGAGCACCCTTTGGAAAGACTGCATCCAGTTTAACAGAACTCCATCTACCCTCACCACGTGGGTAAATCAGCTTCCTTGGTTCACAGTGCCAATAGTCTAACAGTATTTGTATGGGCATTTCACCTTTGTGAAAGCCAGAAGATTGTCCTTCAGTGCAACCAGAACATTCTCTGTGCCTGGTCTGAACCCTGGCTGGAAGGGATTCAGGAAGAAGTCAGATGCTGTAGGAGATTCCAGTAACCTTCTACATGGAAGAGACCTTTGAGAAAAGAATGTCATGGGTGAGATCACTGATGTTGAATGGGTGTTTTTTGTTCTGTTTTTGAGCACAGACTAGACCTTAGCATGTTTAAAGGCTATTTGTAGCTTGTCCTATTCAAGCCACAAGGGCATAGCTCCTACAGTGTGGGTTTGTGTGCATGTGTGTGTGTGATGTATTATATCACATCTATCTGGATTGTAAACTCTTTGAGGAAGAGCTGTCTTTATCTTTGTGTCTTGGGCAGCACTCAGCACATCCTCAGAAATAAGCATATAAATAAATTATGTCTATGTTTATACTTACGGGTGTACAAATGTCTAATTCTAATACTGGACTGAACATTGAATAACTGAAAATGGGTTCATGCCAAAATCCAAGCTAGAAGATAAGTAATGGATAAAACACTAAATAATTCAGCCACATTAATTATATCTTATGATTTTGTGCTAGTAATATAAAATACTTACGTTCATCTTTGCTACCCCTCAGAACATAAATTATATTACTTTTCCTATTATAATTTGGTTAATAACTTGCTATAGTCATAACACGTTGTTTAAAAAAGGACAGTAGATGTTTTATCGAAAATAAATGGTACAAGTGCGGCAGGTTTCACGTATACCCTTATTCATAATTAAATGTTATCATTCCCATATTCTATAAATATATTTGGGCAGTTAAACAAATTCCACAGAGAACAACTTTAAAATATATAAAATGAATGTTTGTTTCTAAAAATTAAAGTGAACGGGGGGCCACTTAGGGATCTGGGGCAAAGTCAGTACTTGGTCCTGCTAGTGAAGGCAGGGGGCTGGACTTGAACTTTCGGCTCCCTTCCAGCTCTATGAGATAGGTATAGGTATACATGGGAAAGGTTAAAGTCTGAACACTTTTTTTCTCCATATTGTTGAGGATTAAGATAAGTAAACTTGCATTATGATCATATTGCCCTCTTTTTAAGACAAGTTTGCTGATACTGACAAAATGTTAATTTTTAAAATACAGATTACAACAACAAACAAGAAGACCAACAGTTTCCTGACAGTTGATAGACACCTTGGGCCAGATCCTCAGCTAGTGTAAATCAGTGTGAATCAATGGAGCTACACTGGATTTACACAAACTGAGGATCAAGGCCCTTAATCATGCTCTGTTCATCCTGCCTGAATTCTCTCCTGAGCAGAAGCATGGGCAAGGGATTTCTGATGCTGGAGGAGGTATGGAAGGAGAATACCTGCTTTTAGCTATTTATCTTCAAAAGAAACATATAAAAAACTATGTGGACAAAGCCAAACATCAGCATATTTGCCAAAATGTGGCTGGATACTGTGGAAGAATACTCACCACCCTTTGTGACTGGCTATGGCATAGCAGGCTTTTGTCTTCTAGCACCGCCTCCCAATGGTTGCTCCAATCCTGCAGTGGGATCTGCCTTTTCTGGTGACCTGGCCGGAGGGCCATGTCATACTTTAGTCCCACCCCTCCTGGGGTAACAGAAAGTCCAATAAATAACAGTCCAATGCCCTTACAAAAGGTCTTCGGCCTTGACTCTGGTCTCTGTGCTCCCAACACCGTTTTTTCAGGGCTCTCAGTCATCTTTGTCCCCTTTGCAGGGGCTGGTAGGGGAACCAAGGCTCTCACAATACTATGGGTTCCAGTCCAGGGATTCTATAATCAGCAGCCAAGATCTACTCCATCAGATGCCTTTCTGCTGGCTCCCTAGACCTCTTCCTACCATGACCTATCGTTTGGGCTTTCCCACTACCTAAGTTCACCCTTCTTTCAAGGCCAGGACTTGCAAAGCCCCAATAAATCTCAAACCGAAAGCATAATTTAACCCTACTTCTGCTCTCTTTGCAGTTGACCTTTCATCAATCTTTTCTGTTGCTTTTTACAGATTCAGACTAACACGGCTACTCCTCTGATACTTCATCAATCTTGTTTCCTCATTTGAAGGCCTCCCAGGGTTCTTTCCTTAGAAGTCCAATTCCCACCTTATTATCAAGGCTCACCAGTGGAGGCTGTTCCATGTCTTTCCTGGGCTCCAGCCAGACTTCTCTACTGAGTAGAGGATCCCAGGACCAACTATCCCCTTGGGCCTCCTCCTTGATCTGCCTGGTCTCTCTATTCTCTAGTTCCAGAGAGTGATTGCAGCATTTCTCCCTGCAGGCCCTTTTTGCGCCAGACTTTTCTTTATAGTCATCACTTAGCTCCTTCCCCAACTTGGCTCATGTACCCTATCACAATACCTATTTTGGCATACTTCATGAATATTTTAGGTATTTATGTCTATATCTAGAAGGCATTTAACCAAGTAGAGCAGCAATTTCTGAGTCAAAGATAGCTAAATTTGGCCAAGGGAAAGTTTTGATTATTGGATAGTGCACATGTAACCCACACAGCTCCTGGGTGTGGTGTTCTGTCCGATCTAGTGGCACCAAGACCACTTAGAGAGAGTTAATGCATCTGCTCTTCAGCCTTAGCTATACGGCTTTTAGCTCATGCACTCAGGGCCGGCTCCAGGTTTTCTGCCGCCCCAAGTGGCGGAAAAAAAAGAAAAGAAAAAAGAAATGCAAAAAAAAAAATATATATATATATATAGCCGATTGACGGCACTTTGGCGGCAGCTCAATTGCTCCGCTCCATTCTTCGGCAGCAGTTCGGCGGCAGATCCTTCACTCCCTCCCTTCCTCTTTGGCAGAAGCTCAAAGAGGAAGAGAGGGACTGAGGACCCGCCGCTGAATTTCCGCCGAAGACCCGGACGTGCCGCCCCTTTGTATTGGCCGCCCCAAGCACCTGCTTCCTTAGCTGGTGCCTGGAGCCGGCCCTGCATGCACTAAGCTCCAGAGGCCCCAGGTTCAATCCTGTCCACCGACGACCGGGGTCTATCGGTGTTACACACATATTTAAAGTTATTGCAAAGACTGACATTCTATTCAGTCACTTAAGACTCAGTCTTGGTAAGTAAATGCTATCTGGGGAAGTACCAGGCAAGGATGTCTCCTCTTCCTGATGATATATAAATTGATAATCAACCCAACACAAGATATCATCAAAATGTGCCGATAAGTAATAAAGATAAATAAGATAAGTAATAAAGAACAAAAGGTCACATTTACTGTATATGCTGATGAATGACTAGATTGTACTACACAGCCTAAACAGTCTATCCCTACATTATTAGAAATCATTGGTGTAATCAAAGGTAAATACAAGTAAGTTTACCCATTTCTCACTGAAGAATATAGAGTTTAGGTTAGGTTAGTTTACCTACTTTTCTTTTTTACCACTATGTCACCATTAAAATCATGGAATAATTTAATTCAGGATTAGGACACATACTCACATTTGAGGTTTTACTTTGCAGGAAAGCCACACAATACCCACTTGAATGAACTCTAAAAGAATTTAAATCCTTTGCAATTAAAGTTCCCTAAAACTGGAAACAAATCCCAATATTAAACATTAGTCCTCCAGTCCAGACAATTAGGGTTCATTTCGATAGGCGGATAAACCAGCATGAGGGGTATGGTAACCAGCAGGAAAGCTAACTATTTCTTCCCTGTTTATTGTGCCTACCTCAAGTGTATTCACAAAAACTAAACTTTCCAATCACGTATAGAGAATGTCCCCCTATTTGGCTCAGTCAAAAAAAAAAGTACAATTATAGTCTCAAAGATTTTTAAGTATAAGAGTTAGGAGGCCTCAAACTCCATCTATATAGAGGTACATTTTGGGGCCTCGCTAATGTAATATCTATCTGGTTGACTAATGGGACATACTGGGTCCAGAGACAACAGCATACACATGACACATTAAGGGTCCAATGTTGCAAGACACTGAGCATCTCCTGCAAGATACTGATCCTGTAGGAAGTATCAATGAAGTCAATGGGAATAGAGTGTCCTCAGCTCCTCTCAGGAGGCACTTCGGGCTAGATCCTGCAAATGGATGCATTCAGACCGATCCCTGAAGCCTGGTCTACTTCAGTGCAGGATGTGTCCACATGCAATAAATGTCATTATTGGGGGCTTTAGAGAGTAAATCTACTATTCTCTAGCTTTGAACTGTTGCTTTCCAGAATAAGAACTGACCCCAGAGTGACTATAGCAACCTGTCTGTATCACTGCATTTGGAGAAAACTCAGCCTTCCTGTATTGTATATATAGGGTAGGCATAAAGTACAGGCCTACGGAGATTTAAAACTATTACAAATTTAAGTTTACTGACAAGATTAAATGCACAGTGACATCATGTCCTTTGCAGAACTTGAAATAATGTAAATAACTCCCAAACATGCAGGCCTTTTACTATGATAGGGCAATAGGAATTTGGGGGTTTAAAAAAACCAAACTTTAGAGAAAAAAAACCAGAGGAACAGGTCCATAAAGTTACTATTGTCAGTGGGCCCTTTCAAGAGAGAGAGGTGTGTGTGTTCACACTGTAACAAATCTGTGACCATCTAGGAACTTCATAGTTATCATTCGGCAGAACAGCATGGCCACTCAAATCTTTATGGTGACAGTGAGGACCTAAAGATCACCTTTAACTATTACCAGCGTAGGGTCTATGACACAGAGATGAGCAATTTGATTCTACACAAGTAGAGGGCAGTGGTACACATACACACCAGCCTGTTCATTACAATATCTATCATTCTCATATCTAACTTGCAAAGCCTCAGCCTCCCCCCACCCCTCCGGAATTTGAGTGTGAAATTTCCCAGTGGGCAAACAATATACAATCTCTATTGTCAGAGAAGTAATGGAACAATTCCTGAAAGTGTGAATTTATGTTATGTTGTGTTTAGCCCATTTTCCATACTGTTTCTCATTCTTGGAACAGCCTTCCTTCTTTATGATCCAAACAACCCCCCTGGTTCCATTTAAATTGCTCCTTGAAACCCATTTCTGTGAAGCCTCCAGCAATAGATGACTGGGTATGACAAAAACAGTGTTCGCAAACAACCATTTCAGTTCAGGACAGGCTTTTTGTTCACACAAATGTCTGGTCTTCATATCAGACAGGACATTCAGCCAGGCATTAACGTGCAAACGAGAATTCGTTATTCGCTTTTTATGCGTTGCTATTTGTTATTCTTCTCTTTTAAAAGTTTCAGCCACCCTGTCTCTGCAACAAGGGAACAGAAACAAGATCGTGTCATTTGGCTGAGCAAATCACATGCCACAAATGAAGAATAGCAAATTGTCAAAGTGAAAAGCTTGCTAACAAGCTAGAGGATGAAATCAGGATCAGTTTCCAGACAAGCTAGGGATACATTTTGGATAATTGATTTGCAATGAATAATTCAACAAGCAACAGAAAGTTTTGTTTAAATTGTGCCTATTTTGAGCCTGAATAGTCTCTGGATGGTGTGTGGTATTATGTGACTTGTCTTCCTATGTTAGATTGTATGGTCCATTTGGCAAGGACTTCCTCTTTGCAGAGTACAGGTTGTCATCAGTGCTATACTAATAAATAATTACTATGTATCAACAATTAAAAAAGGGCAATGGAGAGAAAGGAACTGATCCAGAGAAACCTACAAAATTCAGTTCTGTTGTTGGAGAGGAGAGCTTTCTGTACTTCATCCCCCCACAGCACACACCAGGCTCCACTTTGGTTACCCAAAATCTGTTAAAGAGAGAGGGAGTTGGGAACCTCTATAAAGGAAACAGCCAGTAAAACCACAGCCCCAAGCTTTTACTCTCATCTTGAATGAATTTCTGGAATTCCTTCCACAGAAAAATAGCAGTGGATTTATGGACTTTATTTAGCAGGCCAAATTAAACAGCCTTGGGATGGATGCCCAGTTGTCTGTGTGAGAGCAGAGTCTCATTGTCAAGTACCATAAATTCTATCTGTGATCCTCTGAAGTTGTGTAGATTTGATCCATTACATCATTTACCACTACAATCACATTGTACCTTTGGTCTCAAGGATCTATTTTTCTTCCGCTTTCTTGATATCTTGAGTCACCGAATGAAGGTTGGATCATACTGACCTAACTATCCTGTCAAGGACTAAGTAGATGTGAGCAGCCATCACATCCTGAGAAGAATCCAGCTGAATAAAGTCATCAGAACTATTTGGCATCATTTGTGTTACAATAATCAAGAAAAGCTGATAAAGATGCATGTGGGGACTCAGAAATGTTATTTTAAAAAAACCAAAACAAAAATCCCTTGCTAAACATTCTAGTCTTTAAATCAAGTTTGTACTCAAATATGTACCTGGCCAAATGTTTAAAAATAGACTTCTGCCTTATGCATACAAATTACGTCTGTGCATGAGCTAACAGCTGATAGGGTGTTGCGTACACAAAAGAAAATGTTTGTGCCTGCATATTTCCCATGGAGAACTTGGTTCAAGGTTTCAGCAGCAGGCCCCTATTATACTACAGTGGAGGTGTTCATAACTCTGAAATGTTCATAACTCTGAACAAAACGTTATGGTTGTTCTTCCAAAAGTTTGCAACTGAACATTGACTTAATACAGCTTTGAAACTTTACTATACAGAAGAAAAATTTTAACCATCTTAATTTAAATGAAGCAAGCAGGGACAGTTTCCTTACCTTAAAAAAAAAAATTGACAACTCTCCCTCCTCCTTCCCACCCCCCCGGTAATTTACGTTTAGCATTGTACTGTACTGTAATTACCTTCTTTTTTGGTGGCGGGGGGGTTGGGTGGGGGAAGAGGCGGTGTCTCTGCTGCTGCCTGATTGCATACTTCTGGTTCCAAATGAGGTGTGTGGTTGACCAGTCCGTTCGTAACTCTGAGGTTCTACTGTACCACGAAAGCACTATGTTGCAACAGTTCTCAGCATGAATCGATGACCACTCAGTCCTTCCCATACTGCTAAATGGGAGGGTGTGGGGTGAGTCTCAACTAGATCAAGGTGCTGGTATGGAAAACAGGGTCATGGTATGGAAATGGCTGAGAACAACTGCTGCATTGCCTCAGTGCAAAATTATGAGGCAAGTAATTTAGACAGGTCTATCAGTGACCTTTGCAGTTCCTTTGCTTAAAATGTATGATGAAACCAAAAGAAGTCTTCACCTTATTTTTCTTTATGGAGAACAGGGTTTCTTCACACTATGAACATACTGTGCAACAGAGCATTGCTTTATTAACAAATCCTGCCAAATGCTAACTCATGAGGCATAACCCTTACCTAACAGGTTAATAAACATTTCCTAAGATGACACGCTCGGCATTCTAATGCATTTATTTCTAGGGAAGCAGTGATCCAAGCCAGTGTGGACAGTATTAGTGGTCTTATGTTCTTTAAAAGACACATTAAGACTGAATTCAATCTCTCTCTGGTGTAGGGCTGATCAGCCAGTCCAGGACCTGTCAGATGCAGCCATAAATGGAAGTAAGAACATCTTTAGATATTCAATAATTTGGTTGTTCCTCAAGGGAAAGATAAATGGTCTATACACAAAGAGGTGGCCATGTGAAGACTATTAAGAAGGGAGCAGTTTCTAGAAATGTTGTTTCTAGCCTCCTTTGTCCACAGCATCCACTCCCTTGTGCTGTGACACAACTATTGATCCTGCGGTCTGATGAGGATTCAAATTCTAGAGCCAAATCCAGTAGCACACCCTCCATCCTTACCCAGATGGTATCCCAGGGACAAGTCAAGACTGAGTCCAAAGAAAATAAAATGAACCTCCCCTGACCCATGTGAATCTAATGTGATTTCAACAGGCATGCTCAGGAGCTGGGTGGTAGAGCAGCTGCACTGCTGTGGGAAAGATTTTCCTTCAGTGCCTGGCACTGGGCTTTCAGTGACAGGGGTAACAGGGCTGGGAAGTATAAAGGAGGGGCCTATGAAGAAACATGTATTTGTCTTAACTTGGAAGTCAGGTTCAAGTGCATTGACGAGCTGGCTTCAGTCTTCCTGGGCTGGAAACTGCTCACTGCAATACAGGGCCTGGTGGAAAGGGGAGCTTAAGGAAAGAATGAACATTAGTGAGGAAGTAGAGGGTTGTCGGGGGTGGGGTGGGGAGGGTGAGAGAAGACATAATTGTTGCTCAAGTAGAATCTTTTAGAAGAAAAACAACATGAAGCCAATAATTAACTTTTTTAGAGAGAGCCCTTCTAACACCGGTGTATGGCTTTTTGCACCCTATGTTTCTCTAGTGGCAAAGGGCGGGGGGGGGGGGAAGAAAGATAAATATTAATGAGTAGCAATGGGCCCAAGCTATGGAGTTTCAGATTCAAATCTCCATAGAGCGGTGCTTAGATTAAGTGTTTTGGTGCGGCCCATTATATGGATACGAAGTTTCAGATCTGACTTTCTATTTGCATATTCCCAAAGGGAAAGATTAGTTGGACACAAAGTTGCAGTCTAGGCCTCTCTCTATTACTGAGTATGGATAAGGCTAAGCCTTAGCATTAGAAAACACAAAATGTCTTTGTAGAGCTCCCTCTGTGCCATAACGTTAGCTTGTGCTCTACTAGGAAGCCTGCCAGAGAGGCAGAGAAGAACATTCTTTAGAGAGACTATATCTGAAAGCCTTGATTCAATTTATATCCATCTTGACTCTAACACTATCTCTAAGGATATGTCTACACTGCCATGAAAGTCTGGGCTCAGACTCAAGCTTGAGCCCAAACCCCACTTCTGTTTACTCACAAATTTCTCAGACTCGGGCTCAATCCTAGAACCCTGCAGGTCTGGAGGGTTCAAGCCGAAGTGAAGCCAGGACCCAGGGTTTGAGCCCTATTGCTTTGCAGTGCAGACGCAGAGCCCCCTGACTTGAATCCTGGTAGTCTGCCAAAAGTATCCCACCATCCCATTCCCACAATCGCATGGGCCATCTTCCTTTGTCCTCTCTATCCCAAGAATCTCCAGTCGACTCCAGGAAAATGGAAGCAATCCTGCTTGGCATACAGTAGCAGCTCGGTGGTCAGCTGTACACCAGCATTAACCCTTCTATTGTCTTCCGAACACCAAGCATCCCATCAGAGAGCCTTCTGTGTTTGCAAAGGAGACTGACCAGAGCAAGCCTTTTGCGAAGCACACTGCTTCATGGTCATGGGAGCACAGCTCGAATTTGGTGACTCTCTAGGGCGAGACCAGCAAAACAGTGGACTTCAGTAAAAAGTACCAGGAATGATCACACAATAGCGATGAAGTTGGCAGGACTGCAAATTTACCAGGCTGGTGAACAGTGCAGGGAGTGGATTAACTGGCTCAAGACTGTGTACAGGAAAAGCTGAGACCAGATCCACATCTCAGGCAACTCACAAACATCATGCCTGTTTTATGAGGAGTTTGACCGGGTGCTGTGTATGGAGCCAACTGTGGTGCATGATGACCATGCTGGCCCCAAAATCCAGCATGGGAGCCAACAGCAGGTGCCAAGCAAGGACAGTGAAGTGACTGTTGCTGCAACTGATCCCAAAGGAGGTTTTGGTGCAGGAGCAGCAGCACCACCCCCACCTGGGCTCACACTTGTAGGATGTCCTCCTGAGGAGCGGCCTACTGCAGAGCCCGAAGCACACACAAAAAGGGACAGAAGCCACCACGAGCCTGATACGCTTCTGGATCCATTGTAATGGATATTAATACAGGAATGGGGAGAATTTCTGTTCTATGAACCAATGCAAAAGTTATTAGCAGCCCCAGCTAGTAGTGTGTATCCACTAATGGCAGATTGTATGCTAGCCCCTTGGTGTCCCATCCCCCTCCTTCTTTCCACCGCATGGCATTCAAAACGGCAACCAGGAAATGCAAACAGTAAAAACACCTTGATGGTGTATTTTTATTTGAGACAGTGACAATTTTTGCTAGGGCCATTTCTGTTTCTTCCCATGCCTGTAAGTATGCTGCTCCGTAACTACTTAACAGTGTAACAAATTGCCTAGAAACAGGTTTCAGAGTGGTAGCCGTGTTAGTCTGTATCAGCAAAAAGAACAGGAGTACTTGTGGCACCTTAGAGACTAACATTTATTTGAGCATAAGCTTTCGTGGGCTAACACCCACTTCATCAGATGCATGCAGTGGAAAATACAGTAGGAAGATGAATATATACACAGAGAGAATATGAAAAAATGGGTGTTGCCATACCAACTGTAATGAGAGTAATCAATTAAGGTGAGCAATTGTCAGCAGGAGGGAAAAGAACTTTAGTGATAATCAGGATGGCAAAAAGGTGTGAGTAACAGTAGGGTGAAAAAGTTAGCATGGGGAAATAGGTTTTACTTTGTGTAATGACGATCTACTCCCAGTCTTTATTTAGCCTAATTTAATGGTGTAGCACCTTAGAGACTAACGAATTTATTTGAGCATAAGCTTTCGCGGGCTAAAACTCCAAGGTTACAGCTTTTCTCTGACCTTGGATGGGTAGATGCTGCCACCCCCCAAGTGGAAAAACAAAACAAACCACCCCCCCACAAACAATAAACACCCCTTTGAGAACCCAGGAAGGCACGCTTGGGAATTCCTTCCTGTGGGGTGCCCACAAGCCCGCTCTGGGGAAGGGCTGAGAAAGAAAATAAAGGAAATCAGCAGTTGCCACCAGCTAATTAAACAACATATGCAAAAAACCTCTTAGGACACAAAAATCCAATCCTGTTCTTAAAAAAAGGTAAATATTAAAAACAAAAAGAAAAAAATACATCTAAAAACTCAGACTATTGCTAGATTTAAAAAGAACCACTTATAAGGATTAAGCATCAAAATAACTTTCTTGAGGTCCAGCTTAAAGGTTACAAGCAAAACAAGCTCCTGGAATTTGTTGTAGGAGCACCAGTGATCTGTATGCTATGTATAACCTGTATGCTCAAGAGGTCTGTTACACTTCCCCCCCCCCCCACCACCCATGTCTCCTCTCCCTCTTTGAATACCTATGAAGTGGCTTTCCCTCTCCCTCCTGGAATGCTTGTGGGATGAATGGGCTGGTTGAACAGCTGGAAGATCAGAAGAGCTCCCAGGTAGACAAGGTGTCTGGGACTCTAATTAGGCAGCGCTCACACACCCAATGCATGGACACTGCCCGAGGTGGAGTGTGACCAACCAGATGCGGCCAAGTCATCTCTGGTCGCAGGCCATGAGGAGCAGGTCCTTAAAAGGGAAACGGGCCATGTGCTCAGCAGTGCACTCACAAGCTTGTACCTCCCATGAAGGCCCTTCGCCCGGACCGCCTGGCCAGTGGTTTGCCACATTGCATTCCATCGTACCTTGGGAAGACTTACCTTCCACATCGCAGTGATGGACAGTGTGATGGACACTTACCTTCAAGGATCCTAACATCTCCAGTGCCGTGCCTGTCCTGGGAGCGTGAGTATGAGAGCGTGAGTGTGACCCCCCCCCCTTTCTTTTGAGCTTAGCTATCAGTATAATAAATGTGCTGCTTTCTGCCAAACTCTGGTGGATCATTAGTTCTCGCTAAGCTTACTAGCTGGTCCAATTTCGGGTAACAAGGTTAGCACAGAGGAGTTCACGAGCCATAAAGAAATAAAAGAAATAAACCTCACCGCATCTTCCTAGACATTTCCTGATCTACTTACATATCTGGGGTTTCAAATGAGTAGTTTCCAGGTATGATCTGATGTTTTTTCATACCTGGCTCAAAGCTTTTTACAGCATAGATCCAGCCCTGTCTTTCCTCTCCAGGAGAACACCACAGACTGACAAAGGGGAAGTTTTTCCCCCACTTTTAAAAAGTTCTAGCCCTTGCTTTAGCTCTTTTGGCCATGTGCCCACTCTCTTCCTTTTACCTATGGACTTTTTAAACCCTTTACAGGTAAAGCAAGTAGAGAACAGCTACTAAAAGGGATTTTGTAGCTAACTGGATGGCTGGCTGTTCATAAAAGGGAGCTACCCCCCCCCTTTTCATTTATCACAGGGTCTAACCAGCTCGAACTTAAACTTTCTCATGTGTCAAATAAAGCAACATGTATTTATCCAAGCTATAAATCAATTGGTCAGATGGAGTGAACAAAATAGGTACAACACAAATACAATAATCTTAGCACAGAGTTTGTTTTGAGAATATCAGCCTGATTTACTAAAAAAATCATCTCACATCCACCAGGCAATTTAACAATTATATAAATACTAAAATAATGCTCCTAAACACTAGCGTTACAGCAGGGTTTTCAGCCACTGCTGTAGTGTTTTTAAGAGAGATGCCCCTTGGATGACTATCACCAAACACTTTTGAATGACTGAAGATTCTATACTGTACATAAGAAATGCCATACAGTTTCAAACGAAAGGTCCATTGAAATCTAGTGTCCTGGCTCAAACAGTGACCAATACCAGATGCTTCAGAACAAGGTGCAAGAAATCCCATAGAGGACAATTTGGAATCACCTGCCGATAAAGAAAGTTGCTTCTGTACCCCTGGACCATTAGTTGTTAGTTATGACCCAAAGCATGAAGGCTTATATCCCTTATAAGTTTGTTATCCCATCCACTGTAACTAGGGATGTTCTTATTATTCATGTCTTAGTGCTTTTTGGAATCCTGCTAAATGCTTGGCCTCAATAATATATTGGGGCAGTGAATTGCACAGCTTAGATATAGGTTATTGTTATGGGGTGTCATTTACTGAGCTCATGGGCAGAGATATTTCTGCAGAACCCTCCCTTTGCTCCCCCTCTTCAGGGCCCCTTAGGAACTCCCCACAGTGTTTGTCAGGATCATCACCAACCATTGCCTGGGGCTGGGTTAGCAGCTGAAAGCGGTGCAGAATAGTCCTCGATGTCACAAACACAAAACCCCATCATAGCTACACAATAGTTCATACTCATCTGCCACTCTTCTACCACACACACTGCTCATTCTGCCCCAGACTCTGCTTCGCAAAGCCACCAATTCTGTCCTTCCCAGCAGAAGCTCAGCACTCTGGCTTCCTTCTCCCTGTCAACAAGCTCCCTGTTCTGAGGGTGAAGGCAGCATCTATACTGCTGTCCTTGGGGAGAGCTTCCCCCCGCCCCCCAATTGGTTTCCCCCAATCCCTGCCCCATCCTACCCTACAGGGCTCCTGGTCCCAGGCCTTCAAAGAGACAGTATCCTGGTTATCATAGCCAACTACCAATTCCCCAGGACTGCTTCCTCTCTTCCTCCATGGCCATTTCTGTGGCCTTTCTTTATTCCAACTTCCTTGGAACAGGGTCGTCTGTCCCCCTTTGGTCTTAAAGAGCCAGTATACCCCATTACAGTTATTTGTAAAGTATTTTCTTTGATTAGTTTTATGTATTTTGTCTTTTTAATTTAATTGGGTGTCTCCTTGTTCTTATATTATGAAAAAGAATAAACAGGCACTCCCAATCTACCTTTTCTAAACTCATTATTTTATCTCTCTGTCATGTCACCACTTATTTTTCTTCTCTCTGAAGAATGGCCTTATATTTGTTTTCTTCTCTCCCTATATATACACATATACATACACACACACACACACACACACACTCTCTCTCTCTCTCATTTGAACATTAGTACCAGAGGTACTTTATTCACTAGTCTTTATCTGTCATTTGTTATGTTACGAAAATGCCTCATCCAAGCAAGGGAAATCATTAGGGTGAATGCATGGTTTTGATAAACAACAACAAAAGTTACAAAACAACAACAAAAGGTCCCAGTTAAGAGGAGAATATATATGCAGCCAGTTCATGGCTCTCTGCCCCAGCACTGTCTGCCAGAGCTGTCATGATGGGAAAATATAGTGTTCCACCATGGATTATCCTTGACAGTACTTAACAAAAATAGTATTTGTCTTCGGATTCCTCTCCTTCCCACATGCTCTACCAGGAGCTCAGTTTCCATCCCAGCTGCTGTGTCCTCCTTTTCCACTTCTCCTAGCCCAACTCAGCCACAGAACGCCTCCTCCCCGCCCTCAAGACCTGACTGCAGTGATGGCTGATGCCCAAAATGACTGCACACAAGCTGCCTCCTTCCGCCCCACTCTCCTACCCTCCTCTTCAGGTTGATCAGATTTTCAAATTGGAAAAATGAGAACACTCTCAGGGTATGGGTGTCACTGATGGGGAATTATTTGGGTGGGAGATAGATGGGAGACTTGTGGGGTCAGAAGAAGAAAGCGGCATCCTCTTCCCCTTCCAGAAGGGAATATGGGAACACTTTACAGTAAAGGGCAGGGAGAAGAAAAGGGTATTTATCCCAGTGACCCCTTTACTGTCCTCTGCTAGGCCCAAGCTTTTCCCCTCCAGTCTAGCTCTTCTTATCCTCTCATAGTCCTCTAGGGACTCTTCCCTCCCCTACCCCCACCCACTCCATTCCATTCTCAAGTCCAACTAACTCCATTTCCCCCGGCCCTCAACTCTGCCAATCCAAACCATCCTCTCCAATATCAGAGCCTCACCAAGCTTCCTTAGCTCTTCTCATACAAACACCCACGTGCACAGAAACCTCCGCCCCACACACCTATCCCCTAAGCTTTTCCTACTTGATGTATGTAGAACTCAGAACCACCCTTCAGCTCTGTCCCTTCTCCCACTGGACACCCCAGGCTCACACCCTGCCCCTATACACACAACCCTCCAGCATCAGAAAACCCACCCTTAGCCTCAGTACTCTTCCCTTTCCTGGTTAACATTCACCATCACGAAGCTAAGCAGCTGCCCCACCCATGTCACAACATTACCCTTCCTGTTGCTGTGCTTGAAGAAGTAGGAGCAGGGAAGGACTATGGTTACGGAGAGTCCTGTACTGTGAATTATGCCACAGAAGCCTGTACTCCCTGCTCTGTGTCTCTTTCCTCTGCTGCTTGCAGTCTATATGCATCAGTTCCAGTCCACCAGGAGTATCCTAGTGGTAGTTAGGTGTACTGCTACCTCTCTGAATTGAGCAATTCCAGTCCAACCAAAGAGTCCTCTACAATATATCAGCTATGCTTAATATTAAGGTACAGCAAACATTCTTTAGCCTATAAAGCTGCAACAGTTTAGGCACTTGCTACTAAATGGGCCAAATTTTGTCCTGATTTACAACCTGTGCAGTGCTATCGAAGTCAAGGGGAGTCAGTGTTGGCAGGTTGATAATCAGCACCATTGGAAAAGAAAAATCACACCATTTTTAGATAAGTGTGGATTTAGGTGCCTCACCTTAGGCACTCAGGTTTGAAAAAGCTTGGCCTAAAGTGACTTGCCCAAAGTCAGAGTCATGTCAATGGAACAGGAGTTCCTGGCTCCCAGTTCTGTGATCATACCACCTCTTCATTGGAAACTATTGGTATTATAGACAGAGTCGAGTGGGTGGAAGCATCCCCATCCTTCATTATTCCTGACTGCATTTGAGTACTATTAGATTTGCACTTTCAGGAGCACTATGATTCACTGAATAATTTAAAAACCTCTGTATTTGTGATGTGGGTATGCAGCCACTTGAACGTAAAACACTATACTCCCTTAAACAGAAAACATCCAGGGATACTGGCTTAAAGTTGTGTCTGGGATACTAAGTAGTCTGAGGTGTTTGTTGTCTCATGATGCTATTCCGAGTCTCAATATTTGGTGTCTCTCTTAAAGCCCTAGCTCCAGGAGTCAAGTGAGGATGTTTGAATCTCAGTTTTCATTTCAGGAAAAGTAAATTTCTATCCCTCATGGCAATGGAGAAAAATCTGAAAATGTGAACTGAGTGCACCTTAAAGACTTAAGCTAGAAGGCAAAAAAACAACAAAAACATTTTTTTAAAACAGTCATCATTTTTAAGCCAAACTCAATTTTTAAATACCTTGGTCGGGCAATGTTGGGTATACCTTGACCTCTCACTTAGGGTATGTCTACATTGGATTAAAACAGCCATGGCTGGCTCATGTCAGCTGACTCTAGCTTGTGGGGCTTGGGTTGCAGGGCTATAGAATTGCAGTGTAGACATTCAGGCCCAGGCTAGAGACTGGGCTTTGAGACACTACAAAGGGGGAGGGTCCCAGAATCCAGATGAAGCCTGAACATCTACACTGCAATTTTATAGCCCTGGAACCTAGGCCCAAGTCAGCTGAAATGGGCCAGCCACAGGTGTTTCATTGCAGTGTAAACATAGCCTGTGGGTACATGTACACTGTAAATTAAAGTGTGATTGTAGTGCAGGTTGGCATACTAGCTCTAGCTTTATTCTAGCCAGCACAGGTAACAATAGCAGTGAGGACATGATGGCATAGGCCTTTGTGCAGGCTAGCCATTTGAGTACATACCCTCGGTCCCTGGCATGCTTGAATTGGGGAGCTAGCTCATGCAGAAGCCTGTGCCACCACCTCTGCACTGCTATTTTTACCCACGCTAGCTAGAGGTCTACCACTGCTAAAATCACATCTTAATTTGCAGTGTCTCAAAACACTCCCCTGACCCACCTGAACCAAGCAAGAAAAACATAGTGTGGAGTTTGAGCTTCTCCTAGCAAACTTGAATGAAAACTGGAGACCTGTTCTGGAGAGGACTTTGTGGTACTGGGTACTTATCTTTTTCTTTAAAAAAGAATAGCAGGAAACCAGGGAGGAGGGGAGTTGGGAAAGTTCTAGGCAGAAGCTTTAAAGAAGAAAGCTAATAAAGAAGAAAGATGGAACAGCTTTGGCCATAATACTGTATGTTATTAGTCTTATAAAGTTTCTTGTTCAGTGTTAGAAGATAGTGGCTTTCTTTGTGATTGTCACACGAGACTCTTTGGGTAAATTAAGCCTTTCTGGGCAATGTCAAACACATAATGACAAGTAGTACAGGACGGGGTTCAGGCCTGTAGTGTGGTCAGGCCAGGCTCAGGGAGGCTCTGTGTGGTGACAGAGGCCGTGTTTATTCTGGAAGCTAGAGAGGAAGAACTACAGGGTCTGTCTCAGCTGAAGTCTCTAGAAACACATGACAGATGTTAGTCATGATGATTAGTGCACTACAGGAAGGAGTTCGAATAATACCATGATGAGCATGGTATAAGAATTGATATTAGGTACTATAAGGGTTACTGGAGGCCCATCTCTAGTTCTGAGACTATCCAGACAGCCAAAAGAGATGTTTTATAATGAGTGTAAGATCAATCTTTTTCTAGGTAGTAGCAAAAAGTTAACAGCAGCAAGAAAAGGAAAGGCACCATGTCTGTGAAGCAAAGAAGTTCCTCAAAAACTAAGGCATTCAATGTCTTAATATCCCCAACCAACCTTCATATCACTTGGAACAAGGCGGGTAGGAGGGGAAGGGAAGAGAGAGACTTATTTAATTCCCATGAGGAGGTCACAGAGTTTATCATGGCCAAAGGCTTACAGCCTGGTACTAATTCTACAGAAAACAGCAGGTACTGTTTTAGAAAATGATGTATCCTTTCTCCTTCTCTCAGGACTTTGCTTCTGCCTAATCAGATAAGAATGCTATCTAAATCAGTATATTTAAAGGTGACCTACAAAGAAAAAAAAATAGATTAGTGCCCAGTTTTGCTTCTTTAAGGTCTATAAATAAAGTGTGAAAGAGGGTCACTACCTCTCCCTGAACTCTACCCCCTTAAAAAAAGTTTTTTGTACTTGTTTTACCTTAGAAATTCAAGTCTTCTCTATTTTGTTTTTGGTTGAATGACTCTGACTTAGATTTTCAAGAATGCTCAGTGCTGGCCTAACTCTGCTCCCACTGAAATCAATGGCAGCATGAGCGCTTTTGAAAAGTCTCACACTGTATGGACTACTGGGGAACTGGGACACTTAATATCACAGAAACTATCAGGCAAGTGAAACCTGATTAAACAGGGAGAGGAACAGTTTCTTATTCAGACTCGTTTTGTTTATATCTATTTGACTCAAATAGTTGGGAAAACAGCTTCTTAAGTCATCATCCTGCTCTAGGGTGACCAGATGAGAGATGTGAAATATCGGGACACGGGGGGTGGGGTGGGGCGGGGAGAGGGGGTGTGCCAGCGGAGCGCAAAAAAAAAAAAAACCAACCCCAAGAGCCGGCGGCAGAGTAAAAAAACAAAACAAAAGCAAAAAGCAAAAAACAAAAAAACCCACAAGCATAGGAAAAATTGGTGGGAACTGAGCACCCACCAGCAGCTCCACGCCCTGCACCAGCTCGCCTTCACTCCACCTCCACCTCCCCTGAGCTGGGTGCTGCATCCTGCTTTTCCCCCCCTCCCTCCAGCGCTTGCACCGCCATACAGATGATTAGCGCAAGCCTGGGAGGAGGGAGGGAGGGGAGAGGAGGAGGAATGTGGTGTGCTTCAGGAAGAGGCGGGAATGTGGGGAGGGATCCAATGGGGTGGGGAGGCGGCAGAGTCGGGGCGGAGGACACGAGCGCCCTCCGCCTGTGTGCCGGAGGGCAAAATATCGGGACAATTCGCGTCCCAACCGAACATCGGTCAGGACGCAGGACAAACAAGTAAATATCAGGACATCTGGTCACCCTACCCTGCTCCTTTGATAAAGGATTGAGAAAACTTCCACTCCACATCTCTGAATTATCCCAGAAATCCTCCACTAAAAGCAGTAATAATAAAACATTCCCAATATTCCTAAACAAAACAAACTCCTCCCCACCACACAGTTTTTTTAAAAAATAAAACCATCTCTCAAGCCTTTTTCAAACATTTAAAAACAATCAAAAAGGGCACAAAGCTATTTTTTTTTTTTTTTAATTTCAGCTTCGACTCTTGGCTGCACACATCACAGCTTCTGAGACTGGACTAAATGTAATGCAATTTTTTTTTTTTAATCAGATCCAGAAGGCCACCTAGAACCCACTGCTTATTCAGCATGGAGCTGCTCACCAGCAGGATAGGGCAAATGAACAAGAGCATTTCACACCCATGCTCCACACTCTACAGTGGCTTCCTAGCCACTTTCAGGCCCATTTCAGAATCCTGGCACTTGGCTTCATAGTTGAAAAGGGGCTAAGGCAGTGCTACTCAGACCTTAGTGGTCCAGGAGCCAAATTAGTGATCACCATTACCCAAGAGCCACAGTTATATGGATTCATTGTTTCATGTATTAATTATATATTTTACACACACACACACACACACACACACACAGCAAAATGACTGACCAAGTATTTTATCAACTACAATTGGTTAATAACATAATAAAAGCACCCTGATTTGTTAATAATTTTAATTGGTTAATAATTAAATCACAGAGTGTTTTAATATCATGTGCTGTAAAGAGCCACAGAAGACACATTAAAGAGCCATTTGTGGCTTGTGAGCCTCAGTTGGAGTATCACTGGGCTGAGACATAGGGGTCAGTGACACCACCTCTTGCTCACCACCCCCACTCCATCATTTGGTTCTCATGGGGACATTGAGGCTAATGGTTCAAACTTTATGGGGACAGAGTGATCTTAGTGGCAGGTCCTCAGCTGTGGAATTCACTGCAACTGAGGAGAAAGTTCACCCAGAGTCTTTCTACCTCTACAGCCTTATTATTAATTTTCAGTAGCACCCATTATAGGTGAGGCTCTTCCCAAACACTTAAATAGGGCAGTCTCTGCTCTGAGGAGCTCACAGTCTGATGCAGGGCCGGATTAATCTTTTCTGGGCCCTGATACCTGGACCGTGGCTGTGGCCGTGGCCCTGCCCCCGTGCTGAGGCCTTGCTCACAGCTCGCCCCAGGAGAGCAGCGAACAGAGGGAAGGTGGGGGGAGTGAGTAAGTGGGGGCGAGACCTCAGGGGAAAGAGGCTGAGCAGGGGTGGTGCCTTGGGGCAGCGTGCAGGCAGCTTGGGACCACAGCCTGGGCACTGACAGTGGGCCTGGTGCCCTAACACCATTGTAAACCCAGTACTGGTCTAATGCAAACAGGTAGACCAGGGGTCGGCAACCTTTCAGAGGTGGTGTGCCAAGTCTTCATTTATTCACTCTGATTTAAAGTTTTGTGTGCCAGTAATACATTTTAACATTTTTAGAAGGTCTCTTTCTATAAGTCTATAATATATAACTAACTATTGTTGTATGTAAAATAAATAAGGTTTTAAAAATGTTTAAGAAGCGTCATTTAAAATTAAATTAAAATGACTGGTGGCCAGGACCTGGGCAGTGTGAGTGCCACTGAAAATCAGCTCGCGTGCCGCCTTTGGCATGCAGGCCATAGGTTGCCTACCCCTGAGGTAGACCATGATCAAAGGACAGGGAAATCACAATAGCAATTTATGTAGAGTTTATTTACAGATAAAGCACAATGCATGGTGCTCTTTTGACAAGCCTTCTTCTAAGATCAGTGAGACAAATTGTAGATCCCACTACAATTGCTCTGCCATCCAAAGTAACTATACTGGGTGTTTAGTCAGCGAGGAAAAAGCGGGGGATCCATCAGTGCAGGGGGAATCCCTGAGTTGATTAGTGCTCCCATGCTAATCCTGGGGCTGTGTCCAGATGAAAGGAAATGTGATCTGGACATCACTGTTCCCCATTGGTTGTCAGATGTTAAAGTTACCTCATATGGCCATATGCAGTAGGGAGTAATTACTCCAAAGATTAGCCCAGTTCCTAGCTGGCCCCAGGATTGTGAGTGTGAATGTGGCTTAAAGCTACCACTGATCAACCCTCTTTCTGAGCTATGCCAAAAGCAGCTCATTTGAAGCCCAAGACTGGAGCCTGAGTTACCAAAGAGGCCCCAGACGTGCACTAGGGAATATATTATATGGGTCTGATTTCTCTGAAAGGGAAACCCCCACTTGGATGGTTTTAATTTGAGAGTCATCTTGGCTTATATCAAAACCAATGATGGGGGGATTTTTCCAGAAAGGTAAAATTTGGTTGTTGCTTGGAGAGGCTGCCATTAGCTGTGACAGGGGGAAAAAACCCACCCCTGAGTGTCTCATATCCTGTCCATACCCCAAGCAAGTCAACCTCATCCTCCCAGTATGAAATATTCTGTTGGCTTCCCCCTCCAGGATTCACTCAAGCATCAGGAAACATCTCCAGAAAGCCTGGGCCACACAGGCAGCTGGCCACCCTTAGGAGGAAGAAAGCCAGGACAGTCATTTTGCAGGAGGGGCTCGGGAACCAGTGCTGCCCTGGCAGCTGACCTGATTGCTTGCCAAGAACAGCAGGGGAAAGTGGGAAGGAAGCTCCCAAGGAAAACCTAGCTTTTTAGCAGATTGTTGGCTTAAGAAGGGAGGGGCTAGGCAACAGTGCTGGAAAGCAGGGATGAGGTCAGGCTGGGAGGGTAATTGAGATTCAAGGTCTGGCTGACAGGGAGATATTTACCAATGCTTGAGTGACATTTGCAGGCAAGAGGGGGAGCTGTGGAATGTTCTATGCTGGGAAGGGCAGCATGTGAGAGTGGATGCAGTTGCCAGCATTTTTTAAATGTTTCTAACGACAGCTCTCCGTTAGCCTGGGTTCTGGGGACAGCAGGCTCCCAACTGAGGAGGGGCTACATCTGCGTTCTGGAGAATGACAGATTATCTTTGGCTATGACTCTTAATTACACAGGCCTCTAAAGGTTTGGGGTTCAGGTAAGCATCCCAAAGTTAGAGCCTATAGAGCCCTTAGGTGAACCTGTGGAGGTCTCTTATTCTTCAGCCCCTAAACAACCCCTCCTTCCTCAACTGACTCCCATTACCTGCAGCTATATTTGTCTGGGAGGAGGCCTGGTGGGCTGCAGCTCACCACATCTTCAGAACAGGACATACGGCATGTCCCTCTCATCCGGCATGTTCAGGGCAGGATAACAAGTCTGCCCCACCCCCATGGGCATCACAACAGGTCTCTTCTCCCTTTTGACCTCTTCAGGGGGCATATCCCTTGTTTCCTCATATCCATGGGAGGGATGTGTGTGTGAGAGATAACTTTCATGGTCTCTTCACCATGGTTAATTTAGATACCAGACACACCAAAGTTTGTTTATTTAAGTTTTTAGAATAAAACGGTGTGTGTCTATTTCATAAATTAATCACCACATAAACAAAGACCTGTCCATAAATAGAGGAAAAACAATGGGAACATGAAGAGAGAATGCAATATCTTGAATCAATAGAGCTCTGTGCTTAGCATCTCCCTCTATGGAAATCTTTTTTGTTAGCCTGTGCGTTCACTTTAGTCAAGCCCATGGACTCCAAGCTCTTGTTATTAAAGATTGCATTGTTTCTTTGTTACTTGCAGCAGTAACAATATATCGGAGGTGAAGGGGAGGAAGGGAAACCCTATTTCCATCATGAATAATTTTCTGGAGTCTCTGTGGTGTGTGGCCCTGAGGATTGCTGTAATCCGGCTACTGCTTGTGGTCTTAGAGGAGAAATTAAAATCTGAAAGGCCCTCAGATCGCCTCCAAGCAGTGGCTCTATGGCTGCTTCACAGTCACTGGGCCCCACTCTTCATCTTACCACCACATGTGGTATTGGAGCTGATCGAGTGATGCTTGGGATGAGGCACATTGTGGGGAGGGGACCCTTCAGCTGAATGACAGGAGGGGAGATGGTGAAGGGGTAGAGTGACCTGCAGAGACACTGGAGCCAGAGGATAGTTCCAAACTAAGCTGTTATTGAGGGACAATGAGCCTAATGGAGGTGGAGACATCTTCCCAGGGCAACTGGCAAGCAAAGGGCAGGGAGGGGAGGCACAGCCTACTGAGTTTCTCCCAAAGTGCTTTTGTCCCCTCCCGCCATCTCCAGTCTCTTCTTAGTCTCATAGAAGCTCTGTGTGGCTGTCTGTAGCCCTAATCTCCACAGAAGAGCTGGACAGAATCTAACGTGGGCAAATCTGGGAGATATGGAGCCAGTAGGTTGATTTCTATGAGCCCTCTGCTAACTTCAGCAATTCTGCAGGTTCTGACCATGCAGCTCAGCATTCTCTGTGCTCACGTTGGCATCAGACTAACCATCCTCAGAACTGGTGAGGCCATTGCAGCAGCACTATGGAGTAAGGCAGAAATACATCCATTAATCCTATTTAAGGGAGATAGAGGATTTGGTCTGGTGTGCTGGCACATTTTTTTCTAGCACTGCCTTATGCCTGAATCACGTAGGCTTATTTGTGGATTTATAGGCAAACTGGCCAAAATGATAATACCAAGATGACACTAGGGTGTATTGCATTTTGCATGCCAAATTTGTGAACATTCCTTTCAGAAACCACTCTCTGATTAAGGGCTACAGTAAGACTAATAGAAGATGCACTGGTGTGCTGAGCGCCAGTGCACAGTTACTGTCTGCTGTTTGTTTTGTATTGCAATCCACAATGTAGTTTCTCCCTTCAATCAAGAGGAGCACCCCAAATTCCAACATGGGTTAGGGTAATGGCCGGTAAACAGGAATGTGATCTGAGTATAGGATTGGGACCTAAAAAGTCCCAAAGGAATTCCTGACATGGATTCCCTCTGAGCTTGTGGTTAAGAAGCTGTTCTGGGACTCAGGAGTTCTGGGTTAAATTCTTGACACTGTCACAAACTTAATGTGTGATGTGGGGCAAGTTACTTAATTTCTGTGTGCCTCAGTTCCTGATCTTCTGCTTATACACTGTACCCATTTCTCTTACCCTTACCCTTCCATATATTTGGAATGTAAACTTTTTGAGGCAGAGACTGTCTATACTACTGAATTTTGGACAGCACTTAGCACAATGATGCCCTAATGCTGCTTGAGGCTTCTAGATGCTACTGTAATACACACAAACAACATTTGGGCAACTGAACCTCGCTGCCTTAGATAATAGTAATTACCTAATCATCAGGTTGTGAGGGTTAATTAGTAACGTTTGAAAAGTGCTAAGTAATATTGCACGAAAATCTTGGAAACCATTACCTTAGGTATACATGTTTGGACCCGATGCTTCCTTTGTCTAGTTCAATGATAGACTCTGACTATAACTGGGCCTCAACCTGCTCCAGTTATAGTCAGAGTCTATCATTGAACTAGACAAAGGAAGCATCGGGTCCAAACATGTATACCTAAGGTAATGGTTTCCAAGATTTTCGTGCAATATTACTTAGCACTTTTCAAACGTTACTAATTAACCCTCACAACCTGATGATTAGGTAATTACTATTATCTAAGGCAGCGAGGTTCAGTTGCCCAAATGTTGTTTGTGTGTATTACAGTAGCATCTAGAAGCCTCAAGCAGCATTAGGGCATCATTGTGCTAAGTGCTGTCCAAAATTCAGTAGTATAGACAGTCTCTGCCTCAAAAAGTTTACATTCCAAATATATGGAAGGGTAAGGGTAAGAGAAATGGGTACAGTGTATAAGCAGAAGATCAGGAACTGAGGCACACAGAAATTAAGTAACTTGCCCCACATCACACATTAAGTTTGTGACAGTGTCAAGAATTTAACCCAGAACTCCTGAGTCCCAGAACAGCTTCTTAACCACAAGCTCAGAGGGAATCCATGTCAGGAATTCCTTTGGGACTTTTTAGGTCCCAATCCTATACTCAGATCACATTCCTGTTTACCGGCCATTACCCTAACCCATGTTGGAATTTGGGGTGCTCCTCTTGATTGAAGGGAGAAACTACATTGTGGATTGCAATACAAAACAAACAGCAGACAGTAACTGTGCACTGGCGCTCAGCACACCAGTGCATCTTCTATTAGTCTTACTGTAGCCCTCTTGGAAACCAGTTATACACCAGGACCTCCTTCTGCTAGGCACTGTACAAACACAGAACAAAAAGACAGTACCTGGCCCAAAGAGCTTACAAATTAAGTATAAGATAAGAGACAAGACCTACTGACAGGGGAGTACAAGGAAATAATGGGATAATATTGGTCAGTATGACATGCGGTCCACTCACCACAAGTGGAACCTCCTTCTGGTCAGTCTGGGGAATCAGCTTTCACCAGGTAAAAGGCCTTCTTCTGCTTCTCACTGCAGGTGCCATTGCCATTCTCTCTCTCTGCAACTCCATCTTTGTGACTTGGCCCTGCGGCCAGGTCACTGCATGGATTTGCCCCTTTGGGGGTATCAAAGTCTTTCCTCTCTATGTCTTAAGCAGTCTTCCCATTCACTGCCCCACAGTGCCACTCCCTTAGTAGTTGTCAGGGAAAGCCAGGACTCCAGGGTCAAGGACCCTATAGTCAGCAGCCAAAGTCTGTTCCCTTCTGGACCTTACAGTCTTTCCCTGAGCCCTTTCCTTACCATCTGGCTTTCCCCACCTCCCTGGGTTTGCTAGCTTCACAACACCCTCCTCCCAGGGAGTAACTATAGGCTACTTGCCTCTGTAGCCTCAAACACACCTCCCTTCTCCCGCGGAATAACTACAGACTACCTCTGCAGAACACAGTTGCTCTCAACTACTGGGCTTTACACAGGTCCCTTGTGTTCTGTCCAGCTGAGGCTCATTTAATCAGTCCCTGTGCCTTGGTTCCTCTTCCAGGTGATGTCTGGGGAGTTAATTGGCACAGTTAGCCACCTTAACCCTTTCAGGGTTTGTCTGAGGTGGATGCTCCATCACACAACATGACAGTCAGTATTCTCTGCACACTAGCAGCCTCACCACTGCCAAATTGAACATAGAAAGGTGAGCCTAGAGTGCCAGTCACATACAGGGAAGTACCAGCACAGGTACACATCCCTGTGGTTTGGAACTACTGCTTTAGCAGGTCCCTGAAAAACTTGGGAAAGTCTTTAATCCCTGTGACTGACCTGTCTCCCCTTTGACATGAATCAGTTACATTTGTTCAGCTGATATGAACCTCTTAAATGCTTTTTCCCTTGCCACATTGCCCACCCATTACCTTATAAAAATGAGATGAAATACCATGCGGGAACATAATGATTAAAATATGAGACTGCACTTTTTATCTTGAAATGAAATATGGAGGCAAAGCAGACAGAAGTACAGCCTTTTGTGTTTGGTTGGGTGCATGTATTATTTATGATGTGGAATGAGTGAATGATTGCCTTGAATTTTGATATGTGAGAGAAATGAAATGTTATTAGTACTTTTAATGCACTGCTACAGGAAAAAGGGTTCCTTTAAGCCTCTGAGCTGAGAAGAGCAGGATTATGGCACATTTCACATGTATAAATTATAACTGAATATGTAGAGCTTATTTAGCAACACTGAGCTATCTTCACCTATGTGTAAACTCCATTACATTTAGTAGGTTACACCAGGGATGAATCTGCCCTGTATTTGTCAATTAAAACGGCATACAATGGCAACCTGGTTCTTGGCAGAGTATTGACCTTCACCCCAGTAACTTAGTTTCAAAGGCCACAGAGCTTTGCGGCTGAATAATAGACTTGTGTCTGTAGAAGACTCGAGTCATAAAAATCAGGCTTCTGTTCTGACATTGTGATTTCCCCACAATAGCCATCAGGAGAGAAGATGAATTAATCCCTCTTCTGAGTGCCAAAATGACCTTTGAATTATTAAAGTTAAAGAGACGAAGCTATACATTCTTATACAACTGGAAGAGACTGGGTCAGGAGTTTGGATGCTGTTATCAATAGTACTATATTCTTCAGGAGACGATTCATCATCAAAGAATAGCAAAAGATGATCGTGTCAGGAGCATGTGTTTAAAAGCCATTTGGACCCTATTTTCAAAGCTTGTTACCCCTTTTAACTCAAAAACCAAGAGCCTGATTCCATTTTCAGTGTAAGGGTACATCTACACTACAGCGGGGAGTCGATTTAAGATACGCAAATTCAGCTACGTGAATAGCGTAGCTGAATTCGACGTATTACAGCCGACTTACCCCGTTGTGAGGACGGCGGCAAAATCGACTTCTGCCGCTTTTTGTCGGCGGCGCTTACTACCACCTCCGCTGGTGGAGTTAGAGCGCCGATTCGGGGATCGATTGTCGCGTCCCGACGGGACGCGATAAATCGATCCCCGAGAGGTCGATTTCTACCCGCCGATTCAGGCGGGTAGTATAGACCAGGCCTAACTAAAGGTCACCAGACAATATCCTTCCTTTTCTTACCACATATGAATCCTAACAGCAGTTGTGCGACTATTTTCCAACCACTGCTATGCACAAGACTCCCATTTTCCTGCTGCATCTATCCATTTAGTGAATTCTGTCTATTCTCCTCATTAACTTTATATACAGTACATATAAAAAGAGACCAAACACCCATAAAAATACTCACACACACACATACATTCCATAGTGGCATCAGTTTAAATCTAATTAATGTTTGGAAAGCATTTTAAGATGAAAAGCTTTGTATACATACTGAGTATCATGATTATTCACATTCTATTTTTCCTTATCCCATCATAAATGTAAGAGACTATGTCAACAGACCAGAATGTTCTCACAAGGTAATGGCTCCCTGCTGCTACAGAAGTGCTAAGGCAAACTGGAGGCATTTATGGAAAATCACTGTTGAGGCAAAGGAAAGGTGCTCATTTTGAAAGCAGAAGACATTGATTCAGTGACAATGTTTCATCACAGCAGCTTTATTCTTGTAAAAAATAAATGGATGTAGATTTAGTCATTTTATATCTCATAGCTGTAGCTGTATGAAGGGTGGCACTTGCTCACTATAATAAATTAGAGAATCTATTCCAATCTACCTAGTCTCTCTGTTGTTTCTAGGTACTCATAAAACCTTTAGCCACAGATCAATTTAAATGTAACCCTTCTGCCAGGTGAAGCCGGCAGCAACCAGGGCTGGGTTCAGTATCTAAGGCTTCCTTTTCAACAATACAACACAGAACTGGCTCAAGCCCCCACCCAGTAACCTGGGAAAATTACACATCACCTCTGCATGCTTCTGAGAGGCAATACTTCTCCAATTGCAAGCACAGAGTCTTTTAATAAAAGGAGGGAAGTCACCCAACAATTAGGGAACATGTCACAAGCAGAATTCATAATCGTAAAACTCTGAGCAGGACACCCACCCCAGAGTGTGTGGGGCAGTGCCTTCTGCCTCATGTTCTTGAGTTCTACAACCAACAGTTCCTTTTCTATGCCCCTCCCCCCCCCGCTCCCTCACAAGACCCCACTCACAGTGGTTGTCCTTGGTCAGTGAGGACCCAGGGTTCAGAGGTGCATCTGTATGAGTTCACCTCCCACCTGGGGAAAAAGGCACCTTGCTTGCTCCGCCATCTGCACACTTGCTCTGGTTGGCCACCCCGCTAGCCAGGGTTCCTCTTCGCTGGCCGCCTGGCCAGCCACAGTTCCTCTCTGCTTGCCACCTCGTCAGCCACTCATTCCCCGTTTGACTGTCAGTTACCTTCTACTGCCACATGCCTCTCTGCTGTGGCCTCTGCACATCAGTTTCCTAGTAATTTTCAGCTCTTTGCAGGCTGTGCAGAAACACTGCTCCACCACAAATGATTTCAGCTCTCATTTGAGCACTTTAACAAAAAGCTCCTAATGAAGCCTATTTAGCTCTATCTTTGAACAGTGAGGAGGAACAGGTTAAACCAGACCGGGGACTCTTGGGGAGAGTCCACACCTCCTGGCTAAAACACCTATCCCCATCCCTCTTACTCTCACGGGGCACTGGCATTCGAGCCCCTGGCTTTGTGAGGTCCTTTCAGCTGAGGGTGACCCCTTAATCGGGACAAGTTCAGCACAGTTTTGCTCTACTTTAGTCATACAGTGAAGACAATAACATTTCACAACCCCTGGATTCAATATTTAAAAATTTCATTAAAGCTAATGTTAAAATTATATAATACACAGGTTGAGAAAAGAGTGTCTGTACATCTCGGTATGGTGCTTAGATTATCCACAAATACAAAGTTTGATTTTAAAAGTCATATGAAACATATAGCACATAATCAGCAATAACCCAAATTTAGGTGAATAAATTTAACAATACACTTTAGATATTAGCATCCAAGAATTTGGGTACATCACTCATAAAAAGGTATAAAGATATTTGGCTGTGGAAACCAAAATATATCAATGAGTGAAGATTTAATGGAGAATTTAGGGTAGGTTGTCCATTTAGAAAATAAAATCCATCAGGGAAGTATTTCAGTTACTTTCCTTACTGCACTTCTCATCGGCACTCCAGCTCATCCCTCCTGGTATTGCCAATGTCTGGTGATGTGTTCTAGATAGATGTCCCTTAATCACCTGATGACATCCGACACCATAAGTTGCCGCATCAGCCGAGCGTAGCACTGACGGATTCCACATTCTCTCAATGCTCGCTTGTTACTGCGTCTAGAGCTTCGACAATCAGTGTGTGTCTGAACCTGGTAACCCCTAGGTCTCAAGGTGTCGGCCAGAGGGGCATATTTCTCCACCTTTCGAGCTTGGGCATCGTGGAAAACCGAGGCCCTATTCGCGAAGGGCACTGTAACATCCACCACCAAGATCTTCTTCCGATCCTTGTTGGTGATGATAATGTCCGGTCGTAGTTCACTGTCAGTTCTGGGGATGGCGGAGTTCACAGCCTCCTTCCCTACTGGTGGTGGGATGGCTCTGACTAGGCAATCTTGGGTGTCGTTGTGTCGCAGCTGCCAGGCTCTGGAATGGGGCTTGCAGCTATACAGGATGTGGGATAGTGTCTCATTGGAATAGCCGCACTTCCTACATGGCTTGTTCTGATTCCCATGGCGGATGGCTCCGTTCAGTGTACGCAGTTGATCCGGGCCTTTTGGATAAACCTCCAGTTGGCAAATTGGGTGGAAGCTGCCCCTGGTAGGAAGTGGTTGCTGGTGTCCCACTTGCATATCACCTCAAATGCCTTGCCCTGGTCTGGATTCTGCTTCAGGTTTTCCACATACTGGCAGTGGATAGCATCCTTTAGGGTCCTCTCCACATTGGTTCTAGCTTTCAGAGTGAGGATTGTGTGGTCCATGTAATTCACCTGTGGCACCAGGACTCCCACCAGGACTCGCACCACATCCAGCGGCAGCCAAAACACTTCTCCAGTCGTCGCATAGCATGCGGGCATGAGTCCAGAGTGAAGCAAAGTCTCCCCCCTCTCTTCTAAATTCACCTTCCAGCCAGCTACTCAGGTAGGTGGTGACATCTTGGCTGGAGAGGGTCCTGGTGATTTGCTTCTTGATGACATCCCGCAAAGCACTTTCTGCGATATTCCTCACCAAGGCATCCAAGCACGTCAGAAGGCATAAGGCATGAATGATCACTGCAACATTGCACAGATCATCCATATGAGAGACATTAGTGCACAGATCATCCATATGAGAGACGTATTGGCAGTGGGTGGCATCCTTCAGGATCCTCTTCAGTTTGGTTCTGGCTCTCGGAGTGATGATGGTGCGCTCCATGTTCACCTGTGGCACCAGGACTCCCATCTAGCATTGTGGCATGAGTCCAGAGGAAAGCAAAGTATCCCCTCTCTCTTCCAAATTTGCCTTCCAGTGAGCTGCTCAGGTATGTGACGACCTCTTGGTTGGATGGGGTCCTGGCGATTCGCTTCTTGATGGCATCCTGCAGAGCACTCTCTGCGATGTTTCTTGCCGTGGCATCCAGGCATGTCAGAGGGCATAAGGCATGAGTGATCATGGCAATGTTGCACAGATCACCCATTCGAGGGACGTTGGTGCCACTCTGCCTGTGTGAGATGTACACCGGCTCATTGCTGGCTCTCTGGGGAAGAAACATACACTTCTTCACCAGCTGCCTGATGGTGTTCTCTGCCTTGTTCAGAAATACCTTTGCCACGAACGATCCCCTCAGGATGAATGAGATACAGGGGATCAGGAAGGTGTTCAAGGCGTTGATCTTCTGCCATGGTGCCAGTAGGGAGGAGTCGATCCTGGCCACATCTCGTAGGATCTCCATGATGGATCCTCAGATGTTCGCTGGACATGGAAACCCTTGGGCTTGCTGAGATGTTGGTATGCTTGCCCGTCCTCGAGGAAGATCATAGGTTCACCTTGGATCTGAAAAGGTGTCGCCTGGACCGAGTCCCTTCTACTGCCATCAATATGCAGGGATGTGCACTTCCTAACATTTGAAGCAGAGTCCCATCCAGTTGGGAGCCTGGCAGATGATGTCGAGTATTTGTTTGAGACACTCGGGGTTGTCTGCAATCAGGACCAGATCATCTGCATAGGCCAGGATATTCACGCTGTTGCCATACAGGTTGAAACCACTTAGCCAACTGGAGATGGCTCGAATGACCGACTCCATAGCTAAATTGTAAATGATGGGGCTGAGGGGTCGCTTCACACCGCTATGCATAGGAATTTCAGGCATCTCTCCTTCTATGTAGCAGATGGTGGTGGTGCAGCCTTCATAAAGTTCAAGGATCAGTTGGAGAAAGTTTTCAGGCATCCCGAACTCTCACCATGTGTCAAAAATATGTTGGTGGGGCATCGTTCCAAAAGCATTAACTAGGCCAAGCCACACTATGACACATTGCCTTTGTGCCCTCCTGGCCATGTGGCTGGCAGTCTGAAAGAAAAAGTTGTGTTCATAACAGCCTTTGCATGACATGAAGCCTTTCTGGATGGAGCTGATGGCTCCTCCGTTCACAGACCAGTCTGTTATCCTAGCTGCAAGGCAGCTGGCATACAGTTTGTACATGGTGGAGCACAGAGAGATGGGTCTCCAGTTACTGGGGTCATCTCACTCACCTTTCTTGTAGGTGAGCACCATCATAGATTTCTTCCAGGAGCTGGGAATATGGCAGAATTGTTTGCATTTGTTGAAAATGGCAATTAATACCAGATAGCCATCGTCTCGTTTTTTCAGGATGTTGTAGCGAATGCCATCTTTTCCCTGGGCTGTGTTTTTGGTCTTGGTAAGTCTGGTCATTACTTCCCATGATGGAAGTCTTGTTCCAGGTCTCCTACACATTCAACGTGGGGTAGAGGATGAAGGCATCCTGGACACAGCATGTTGTTCTGAGCTAAGCGGTCGAGCACATCCTTGAAGTACGAGAATAGTCTCTCTGACGGAATTGTGCAGTAAGATGAGGGCCCATCGAGGATCTCTCTCATAGCCTTAGGAAGGTTTGACCGGTAGAGCTTCTGGATCCTGGATGCTGCTGCTGGGTCATAGTGGTGATTGATGTTCCTTCTCCTGGCTTCCCTCATGTTGTTCTTGTTATGTCTCTATGCAGGAGTTCTGTGAGCAGTTGGTGTGTTCTCCTGAGTTCCCTTCCTCCCAGATACAATTTCTGCAGACAGGTCTTTAGTGAGTCTATCTATAAGGAGGTCAAAATTCTCGAATGAGGCTGTCCTCGCCAACTCCTCTATCCAAGCGGCTTGCCACAGTGTGGCGGCCCTCCCTGAAGGCTGCTGCTCTTCTGGGTGCTCAATCTCACCAGGCTTAGGCTGGAAATTTTCTGTGCAATTAGCCTGTTGCCTATTTTCCTCCCCATGTTCAGTATTTTGTTTGGCTGGATCTTGAGGCATGATCTCCAAAATGAGGGCAATGTCTTCCCTTACAGATTTTAGGGAACCACTTGTTCTTTTAGGAAGGACAGTTTCGAAGACAACAGCACTGGCCCTTTTAGGGATGTGGTCTTGCTTGGGAGTTTCCAGAGCGACGCTGCTCCTTCTGTGGATGAGTTCTTGTCCCCTTGATGCTGTTCATCTGCGACGTCCTGGAAGTGCCGAGGGTCTTCTTAGAGGCTGTTTCCCGATGGGTGTTCCATGGAGCAGCAGTGGTCCTAGCAGCAGTTGAAGATTTCCGTGGAATCTGCAAGGGAGTGATCATCTTCTCGGTCTGTCCTGGAGTCACTGAAGCCGCATGAAGATCTTGTTTTGAAGGCGCAACAGTAGAATCCATCTTCAAAATCTTCTACAGGATAGCAGGTCAAGTCTTCTAGAAGGTGTAGTTTCTGCCTCAGTAATTAAACTGATAAGAACAGATTTAAAATTTTTATTAAAGCTAATGTTAAAAAATATATCATACTTAGGTTGAGAAAAGAGTGTCTGTACATCTGGGTATTGTGCTTAGATTATCCACAAATACAAAGTTTGTTTTTAAACTCATAAGATACATATAGTGCATAATCAGCAATAACCCAAATTTAGGTGAATGAATTTAAGAATACAGTTTAGATATTTAGCATCCAAGCATGTGGGTACATTACTCATGAAAAATGTTATACAGAGAGTTGGTGACAGAAAGCAAAATATATCAATGAGTGAAGATTGTCTCTCAGTAACTGAGAATTTAGGATAGGTTTTCCATTTAGAGAAAAAAACAGTCCATCAGGAAAGTGTTAGAGTTACTTTCCTTACTGTGCTTCTCATCAGCACTCCAGCTCATTCCTCCTGATATTGCCGATGTCCAGTGATGTGTTCTATGTAGATGTCCCTTGACCACCTGGTGGTGTCCGACATCATGAGTTGCCGGATCAGCTGAGTGTAGCATTGACTAACTACACATTCTCTCCGCACTTGCTCATTACCGGGGTTCCATGTGCCTAGGGCTCCAACGATCAGTGTGTGAGTTTGGACCTCATATCCCCTAGCTCTAAAGGTGTTGGCCAGAGGGGTGTGTTTCTCCAGCTTTTGAGATTGGGCATCGTGGAAAGCTGGGTTCCTGTTTTTGAAGGGCATTGTGACATCCACCATCAAGATCTTCTTCTGGTTCTTGTTGGTGATGACGATGTCTGGTCGCAGTTAGCTGTCTGTTCTGGGGATGGCAGAGTTCACGGCTACCATCTCCACAGGTGGTGGGATGGCTCTGACCAGGCAATCTTGGATGGCGTTGTGTCGCAGCTGCCAGACTCTGGAATGGGGCTTGTAGCTACACAGAACGTGGGGTAGTGTCTCATTGACATAGCCACACTTCCTGCATCGTTTGTCCCGATTCCCGTGGCGGACGGCTCCGTTCAGTCGGACGCATTTGATCCGGGCCCTGTGGATGAACCTGCAGTCGGCAAATTGGGTGAAGCTGCCCCCAAGGAGGAAGTGTTTGCCCACTTGCATGTCACCTTGAAAGCCTTGATTCCATTTCAGGTTTTCCACGTATTGGCAGTGGGTGGCATCCTTCAGGATCCTCTTCAGTTTGGTTCTGGCTCTCGGAGTGATGATGGTGCGCTCCATGTTCATCTGTGGCACCAGGACTCCCATCTAGCATTGTGGGCATGAGTCCAGAGGAAAGCAAAGTATCCCCTCTCTCTTCCAAATTTGCCTTCCAGTGGGCTGCTCAAGGTATGTGACGACATCTTGGTTGGATGGGGTCCTGGCGATTCGCTTCTTGATGGCATCCTGCAGAGCACTCTCTGCGATGTTTCTTGCCGTGGCATCCAGGCATGTCAGAGGGCATAAGGCGTGAGTGATCATGGCAATGTTGCACAGATCACCCATTCGAGGGACGTTGGTGCCACCCTGCCTGTGTGAGATGTACACCAGTTCATTGCTGGCTCTCTGGGGAAGAAACATGCACTTCTTCACCAGCTGCCTGATGGTGTTCTCTGCCTTGTTCAGAAATACCTTTGCCACGGCCGATCCCCTCAGGATGAATGAGATATGGAGGATCAGGAAGGTGTTGATCTTCTGCCACAGTGCAAGTAGGGAGGAGTTGATCCTGGCCACAGTTCATAGGATCTCTGCGATGGTATCCTCAGGTGTCAGCTGGATGTGGAAACCCTTGGGCCTGCTGAGATGTTGGTATGCTTGCTGGTCCTCGAGGAAGATCATGGGCAACATAGACTGGTAGAGTTGAACTCTTCCAGTTTGAGATGTTTTTTGCAGGTGACTCGTTGAGACTTACATTTCTTCTGTGTGTTGAAAGGCAGGTCGCAGAGGGCAAACTGGAAGGCGATCCACTTGCTATGGATTCTCTTGAGGTGTTTGCTGAGACCGCCAATATACTGGAATCCTCGGACCAGATAGCAAAAGTATGTCCGTAGGGCGGGGATACTAGAGATAGATGCATTCATTCTCCTTTTCTTCTCCCTCTGTTAGATGGGCTTCAGTCATATCAGCTGATTCGCTAGATGGTTCTCGTTGATCTGGGAGAGTAATATGGAGAGGTTCAGCTGTACAGGCATCTAGTGAGGTGTTGAGATCCCCCTGGGTGGTTTCTGAGGAGAGGCTGGTGTTTCCGGTTGGAGTACCCTCCAGCACAGCAGGACAATGACCAGCCTCTGGATCCTGGGCAGTAGAGAAGATGGAAGAAGTTCTCCTTGTAGCATCCTTATCCTGAAGAGTGGGCGAGATGATGTTTCTCCTGGCTGTGATGTCCTGGAAGACCATCCTTGAGGTGCAAGATCTCCCTGAAACAGTGTCTCCAAGGGTTTTCTTCATAGAGGTGCTGCTTTTCCCATTGATATTGCTCATCTGTGATGTCCTAGAAGCACTAAGGGTCTTCTTAGAGGCTGTTCCCCCATAGGTGTTCGTGGAGCAGCAGCGGTCTGAGCAGCAGTTGAAGGTTTCTGTGGAATTGTCAAGGGAGCGATCATCTTCTCAGTCTGTCTTGGAATCTCTGAAGGAACATGAAGATTTTCTTTTGAAGCAGTAGCAGTAGAATCCATCTTCAACGCAGTAGTCTTCTTCAGGAAAGCAAGTTGAGTGTTCCAGAAGGTGTATTTTCTGCCTCAGTAATTAAACTGGTAAGAACAGAGACTACACTTGATCTTAGCTGAGAAGCCTATATGGGACTATTTGAGAAGTAAAATACTATTCAGCATGACTTAGACTAGCAGATTCTGGCTCAAAATGAAAAGCGTTGGTTGATTGGTTTTATATATATATGAAAAAGCAGGGTCTGAATGAATTAGTCCCTGACAGCTAGTTCAGGATGGGGAGAGACTTCAGGAGCAAACTGTATTTACATGAACACACCTACCCTCCGTAGGGTCTAGCAGACAGGAGTCGTGTAGCTCCAAGTGATCAGCTTTGGCTGGTGTTGGGTTACAAAGACAAAGGAACCCTAAGATAAGTCTCTGAAGAAGGGACCTTCTGGGGTAAGAGACAATAGTCCGTAACTGCATAAAAAAAGAGGAGTGGGGACAAGATTTTATCCTTCACCTAGGAGACAAGCTGACAGCATGCTTGTCTCATGAAAAAGGGATCACAGACTGCCTGTCTGGAAAGAGCTGGTAAGCAATACTTTAGACATGATAGTATCTTGTTAATTAAGTCTAGGCTTTAGAATGTGTGTTATGATTTTATGATATATGTAACCATTTGTTTCCAGTACTTTTACAGGCTATTAGTCAAGTCTCTATATTTTGTTAAATAGACTTTTACTTGTTTAAACTATCAACCTATCTAAGTGCCGTGTGTTAAGTGCAGCAGTGATCTGAGGTGTAACTGGTAAACGTTGGTGCAGCGAATCTATGTATACTGCAAGTGTCCAGTGGACCAGGGGCTGGGCACTCCACGGTCACACTTGGAGCACTTGGGAGTTGGAGTATGCTTATTGCTAACCTGTAGAGAGAAAACAGGGCCTGCATAGGCCTAGAAGGGAGTGATTGTGTTGTTTGTGGCTGGTGGAGTTTGGGAGCTGGTCCCTGGCAGACGCAGACAAGACTTCCTCAAACTAAGGGCAGGTGATAGTGAGATGTGTCAGAATCTGGGGTACTCCCAGGAAGCCTCATAGTAGTTATACTGATGCTTAGTTATAGTGGTATAGCTATTCCTGCCCAAGAAATGGAATAAGCTATTTGAGTATCAGGCACCTTTATACCAGTATAACTGTGTTCCCACTAGGGGATGTACAGGTATAACTATTTTGGTTAAAAAGGTCCCACCCTTCACTGAAGTAGTTATCCTGGTATCTATGTGTAGAGACAGCCTGAGTATGGGTTGCAAATTCAGGTAGGGCGACCAGATCACCAAATACAAATATCGGGACGCGGGGGGCGGGGGGGGTGTGTGTGTGACGTGGCGGGGGGGGGGGGGGGGGGGGGGGCCCCAAAATCACAATACCAACTCCTTCCTCCGCAAGCGCTGGAGGGAGGCCCGGGAGACTCAGGGGAAGCGCGGGGCCGGGGTGAGTAACAGTCCGGCCTGGCCGCGAGCAGGACTCAGTCGGGTGGTTGGGCGAGGAGGGGGGCGGCCCGCGGGGCCAGGCGGCGGCTGTTGTTCTCCCCCCCGGGCAGCGGGACTTGGGAGCAGTGGCTGCTGCAGCTCCCACTGCCGCGGGGGAGGAAGCGGCCACGGCGCTCCGCGGCTGCAGCTCTGGCGCCCCCGAACCTCCCGAGCCGGGGCCTGCTGCGGGGACCCAGCAGCACGCACCCTGCACCCAGCCCCTGGCCAGTCGCGTCTGGGCTGCTGCCCAGCTGGTGCTATCCCGCGGCCGCCCCGGAGTGGGGGCAGCAGGCCCCAGCCCCCCCGTCCCGCTCGGGTCCCGCAGGGGAACTAACGGGGCTGGGCGGCCGATGCCTCCGCCCCGGGGCCGCCGCGGGATAGCACCAGCTGGGCAGCCCAGACGCGACCGGCCAGGGGCTGGGCCCAGCGTGCGCGCTACTGGGTCCCCGCAGCAGGCCCCAGCTCGGGGGGTTCGGAGGCGCCGCAGCCGCGGAGTGCCATGGCCGCTTCCTCCCCCCGCGGCAGTGGGAGCTGCAGCAGCGGCTGCTCCCGAGTCCCGCTGCCCGGGGGGACAACAACAGCCGCCGCCTGGCCCCGCGGGCCGCCCCCCTCCTTGCCCAACCACCCGACTGAGTCCTGCTCGCGGCCAGGCCGGACTGTTACTCACCCCGGCCCCGCGCTTCCCCTGAGTCTCCCGGGCCTCCCTCTAGCGCTTGCGGAGGGAGGAGGAGGAAGGGTGAGCCCGGGGAAGAGGCGGGGATTCGGGGAGGGAGCCAATCGGGGGAGGAGGGGACGGGGTCGGGGCGGGGGGGGGGGCGAGCACTTCCGGGCTCTAGGCTCCAAGGCATTTCCTTGTTTGTCCGGTTGTCCCGACCGCATGTTGGTCGGGACGCGGGACAAACAAGGAAATATCGGGACGGTCCCGATAAAATCGGGACGTCTGGTCACCCTAAATTCAGGCCCATTTTTCCGAAATACTGTTTTACAGTATTTTAATGAGAAAGCTGGTTTCTGACTGGCTGGAATTCTTTTCAACCTGAATCGGTAAATAAGTGTCAAACATCCAGTAATCTAATTGGCTGGCAGAGGCTTCATTTTATATAAGAAAAATATTCTGAAGGAAAAAAAAAACAGCTAATGTCTTTTCCACCTACTTTACTGGGGCTTGTTATGTTTTCCTACACATAAAGAGTGATCAGATGTCTTTAGTCTGAATGATTGAGTGAGAGAAAGCAATTAAACAAAAAAAACCAAACAAATGTAAAGTCTCCATGATAGTGCACAGTTTGGGTGCCTCCGTTGTAACACATGTTACATCAATGGTCTCAGAAAATGGCAGCGGCCTTTAGAGGCAGCAAAATCCCAAAAGTTTAGAAGTGCAGAATGCAGAAAACAAAATCATTACTGTTACTTAGCTACATACAACATGGGTTTTCTTGCTGGTACTCTTTTTTTATTTTCTTCCCTCTTGAAATGATTAAAGTGGTTAAAGAACAGTGAAACATGCTGATAGATAGTGAAACATGCAAAGCTTAGAAAGCAATTTTGGAGTTCACATGTGCTCAGATTGATTATGCAGTAACCTGATGGTATCAACCTTTTCATTTTCCCAAGCTAGAAAAAAAAAAACCCTTTAATATGACTGCTGGCAGATTGTCCTTTTCCAGATGCAGCCTTGTCTAAACAATAGAACAAATGCCACAAACTGGAGCACCATGTTTCCCCCCATTCCCTATACTGCACACACTGCTTCTTCTGTTAGCTAGCTGCATTAACCATAACACTAATGCATTTGTGATCTTCATCCTAAAAGATTCCAATGTGTTGTGCAATTTTTGAGCCCCATGTTTCCCTCCATTCTGCACCACAAAGGGGAATGGGGGAGGTGGGAGGGATTCAAGAAGGAATAAGAAGGCCTCAGAACTCACAGAGGAGTTCTATGGGAATACCCTATCCCTCCCCAGGGCCCAAAAACCTTCATTCTGCAGAGTTGGGACTCCAAGGGGCTTGGAAGAGCCAGAGCTTTTGTTCTGCGCAACTATATCTCCTTCAGCCATCAGAGTAAATCCCAGGGAGAATGCACATGGTAGCAAACTCTGGTTAAACCAGCATTAATTCCTCTCCCTGGCTTCTGAGGAACAAAGTTTAGGCACACCAGGAGCTAGCGTGGGAGCCACGGTGCCAGAAGGAGGCCAGGAAGCTTTGTGTGGAGGGGCTGACCCGCTAATCTAATCTCTCCCTTGGTTCTTATATGACCCCCTCCCTCTGGTAGCTGAATGCAATCCAAGTATTTAAAAACAGAAACAACAATAACCTTTATCTGAAGCCTGGCTCAGTGTCAGCTGGGATGGAGCATAGTTTCTCCATGAAGGTTACAGCGTTGTAGGATTTCCAAGCATTGGTCTGTGCACTTTGGTGCCGCACCCCCCCAAAGAATCTCCAAGCAGTTTGAAGGGAGCAAGCCAAGAAATCGCAGTGAGGTGATTCTCATGGAATTTCCTGCTTACTTTGCCCCTTCTGCAGTTCCCCTCGCCCGTACAAGAACAAGTAGAGTCACATATAGAGGAATCCTTCCTTCACCACTAAAGCACAGCTACCAGTATGGTGGCACACAGCAGATATTTAAAGGCCTGATCCAGTGCCTATTGGAGTCTTTTGAAAGCTCCTATTGGCTTCAATGGGCATTTCCCCCCCCTTCTCATTAAAGCAATGAGAGCATGCAGGTAACAACTTTATTGTTATTTAACAATTACATAACTCTAGCACAACAGAAACCAGCCTGCTACTGTCTGAAGCCCGCAACTCACTGTTTGTCCTTGCAGTCCAGGGCCCTGCTTTGGAGGGCACCCTCTTTGATCTCCACAGCTGTACCCAATATCATTACAGAACAGCTGCTCCACACAGGCACTGGGTCAAGCCCTAAGTGTGAACAACACCCCTTTGCAATAGTTTGAGACAGGAAATATCCCATTGCAATAAGGTGTATTGAAATGATCCAATTGTATAATACAATTTATTTGCCTCATCTATTTCATTTAAAAATCTGTTCTTCAACCCAAACAGGTCGAGATACCAAGTTTTGAAATATATATATATATATATATTTAAATCCAGGTTTACTGATTTCCTTAGTTGTCTTGCTGGCAGGTTCTGCTGTTGGAGTTTCAGCTGGATTGCAGCTGTGGAAAAGAATGTGAGACAGCATTGGGAGATTCCCCGCTGAAAAGTTATCTTGCCCTTCTAGGAACTAGGTTTTCTTTGACTTACCTTTGATAATAAAGAATTTGTTGCCTGCCATACAATGTATGTGCAGAAATTATCTTATGTAGTTTTGTCCCTTGAGATGCTTGTTCCAGGCTTCCCTTTGGTTAAAGAAAACCGAGTTCCCTCCAGGAAAACATACAGCAAAGGATCTGGTTTAAATTACTTTACAAGCCGTATTGAAAGTGGGCCCTGAGTAATGAAACATGAGATCAGCCTCCTGAGGAAAAACAAGAAATCCTCACCCTTTGTTCCCAATTTGGGAACATGCAGCACGTTGCTATCTTGGGTTGGAGTATGTGAAATGTATTTAGAGCCAGCACAAATCTTCTTACTACACAGAGCGGGGTTCTGCATCTTGCTGGAGACCACACAAACCTAAGAATGGTTCTGATTCAATGCAGAAAAGAAAGAAAGTACAGGCTGTCCCCAAACCATTTCAGAGCTTTTGCATTTGCTGTGTGCTCACCATGTTTTACTTGTTACAGAATCAGGATTAAAATCCAGTCTCTCCACTGTGATTTTTTAAAAATAGATTTTAACCTTGTGTTGACAAATCTTTTCCATGAGAACAGCACTTGTATTGGGTCAGTTGACAGTAGCTTTGCTAGTCTGAAATAGTCCTCATCACATCCAAAGCAAAGTCTGTAACACAGGATCTCTTTTTATAGAAAGAGCCCCAGTGATGTAGATCATTTAAACATTCGAATAATTAAAAAACATCCGTGTCCTATCAAGAAAATAGCTTAGGAAAACCATGGAACTGAATACCTACTTTTTATGAATGCGGCTCCATCTCCTCCTTGCATTTTGTAACAAACCTGTGGACACCTATTTTGGGAACTTTATGGTTAATACTATACTACACATTATGGCCAGTGCAACTGCAAGGAAAGAACAAGATTCTTTTTCTCCAAAACTTTAAAAGACAAATTCTTTTGATACTCTCCATTAGCTGCTAGTAGTACAGGTACCAGGCCATACTGAGTACTTCTGATTCCATCCACTAAAGGATAATGGAATACATACATATTAGTCAAGTCAATACACCATAAACTCCTTGCTTCATCATTGTTTAAATCCATATCTCAAACATTCAGATTCTAATCATTCCCATGGGTGCCAATTTAGCTCCCAGCCATCTCATCCTAGCATCAACAAGAAGAGCAAAAGGAGATCTAGATAAATAGATGCAAATATTCACCAAGAAATCTACCCTATGCTGTTTTTTCCTCTGAGAATGTAGATGTCTTTTGAAGCATGACACTTGAAAACAAGCTATCCTGTCATGAAGAAATAATGGGCCAGATTCACCAATATGCTCTGGCTGCTTTTTGCAGGATCAGACCCACACAACTCCAAATCCAAGAAGTTTTTGAGTGGCAGTCTAATCACATCTGATTACAAACGGCTTTTTAAAGGTGTTGTTTTTTTCCTATAATTCCTTAAGTGTTTCAGGCCTTCTTCCTTTAGTAACTAACTGTAATATTGGGACCATTGTGATCATCTGAGGCATTCGCTCTAACGGCCCTCTGATTGGGGGCAGGGGTAGCATCTGAGCAGCTCAGTGATGGGCCCTGGAATTCACTTCTCATCTTGAGTCGCATGAGCCTGGACTAGATGATTTCCAGGACACAGTGTCAGACTTGCACTTTGGAGGCAAGATGGTCTTGTGATTAAAGCAGCGGACAGGGACTCAGGAGGGGTGGGTTCAGATCTTGGCTCTGCCACAGAGTTAACTCCAGGATCAATACCTTAGATTGTACACTCTTAGGGCAGGGACTGCCTGTTATGATGTGCTTGTACAGCAGCAAGCTCAACAGATCTTTGTTGGGCCATCAAGGGCATGTCTGCACAGTCTACGGCAGCAAACCTCTCAGCCCAGAGGCACGGACTTGGGTTTGCAAGGCTCATGCTAGCACTCTAAGGCCTGGTCTACACTGGGTGTGTGGGGGGGATCAATCTAAGATACGCAACTTCAGTTACGAGACTAGCGTAGCTGAAGTCAACGTATCTTAGATCGACTTAGAATCACTTACTTTGCATCCTTGCGGCACGGGATCGACGGCCGCCGGTCCCCCGTCGACTTTGCTTCTGCCTCTCACCAAGCTGGAGTTCAGCAGTCAACGGGAGAGTGATCGGGGAATCGATTTGTTGCGTCTACACTACACGCGATAAATCGATCCCCGATAGATCGATCGCTACCCGCCGATCTGGCGGGTAGTGTAGACATACCCTAGAAGTAGCTGTGCAGACAGCACCTTGTCGTTGTGGCTCAGGCTCTGAAAACCCCCCCATCCCCTGGCCTCCAAGGCTACAGATCCCACACCTCAACTTTGAAGCGCTGTCTACACAGCTATATTTAGAGTGCTAGTGTTAGCCCTGCTAGCCCAAGTCTGTCGGTCCGGGCTGTTGGGAGGAGGCAGGGGGCGGGGGGGCTCGCTGCTGTGGGCTGCGTAGACATACGCTTAGGTGCTACCGTAACAATAACCTTTTCACCTAGGCTTTCTCTGAGGAAGAAGAGTGAGTAGGGCTTGGGGAGGCAGAGCTGGATGCCACAATGGAGAAGTATATTTATAATCAGGAAGGTGTTACTCTGTTGAAAGCCTGCTTTAAATTTAGTAGCTGTATTCGCATTTGTAAATTTTGGTGGTTCTGCTGGGGATTTGTCTAGTTTAGATACTTGATGCTGGAAATGCATTTAGCTAAAAAGTTGAAAGAAATACATAATATCTATTTGGGAGGATTTAAAAACAGAGTTGGAAGCAGCAGTTTGGTACAGTTTGGCTTGAGAATGGCTGGCTATCTGAACAGCTGCTTTCGCTGGCGTTCTGAAACAGATGCTACACCTGGGGATTGTGCTTTCTTGCTGCATAATCTGTCTGTGTTCGATGTTCTCACGTGAATGATGTACACACTGGGAAGCAGCATGGTTCAGCGGATAGGGGACTAATTATAAATCAAGAGATTTGGCTTCCAGTCCTGTCTCTGCCACTGACTTACTGTGATACCTTGGGCAAGTCTCTGTGCTTCTGTTTCTTCCCGTATCTTTAGTCTATTTTGTTGTAAAAGTCTTTGGGGCAGGGATTGTCTATGTGTTTGTACAGCACCACGCACAAGGAGGCCCTGATCTCAATTGGGTGCTATAGGCACAACTTATTATAAGACAAATTAATAATAATAATATACATGAAAAGAAACAAGGAAAGAGGGCTCTTGACTTTTTGTCACTCAGCTCTCTCACCGAATTAAGAATTGACCCATTCCAGAAGTCTAACCTCTTCTTGACTGCTTGGGTGGCAGGATAATATGAATAAAACATGCTATTCACTACTTTTAAAAGTATTTAAATAAAATGTATTGCTATATTTTACTGCATTTTCATGTTATGCAAGCCCACCTTTAGGTGGTAAGATTTACAGCAGGCTAAGATTTATTGACCTAGTTCAGCATGGAAATGGCTGCTAAGATTGACTTGTCAGCAGTTTTTAATTTAATTGCTCTTTGATCCTTCAGCCTTGAAGATATTTGCATTTTCAGCTTAGCATCTCTTGGCAACACTTGTAGAATACAGCAGCAGCAGCTGAGACCCAGAGCCCTACAACCTGTTAATTGCTCCATTTCTAGACGTGTCCTGGTGTTGAATTACAATAAAGTTTCAACCTCTCTCTTCCCCTATAAGTATGCTTTCTAGTGGGAATAATACTGCTATTTGTTTTCATTCCCTAATATTTTAATCATAATTGGATCACAGAAAATATACAGTCTCAAAGGGACATTTTTCAACTGGAAACCAAAAATGGATACATCCTTGTGGCCAAACTGCCTGTTCTTTGCTCAGATAAGTGCACAGGAGAGATCCTCACGGTTGGGGAACAAAACCTACGGCTGCTAAACATGGTTGTGAGGCAATAGCTTGTCACCTTAGTATAAAATAGGTGTCTATTTAAGATGACTCATTTTAATGGTCTTTAGATAGGGGATGGGGGGATATCACGCACCACATCCTTCTCTGTTCACAAAAGCAGCATTAATCAACAGGTGCTTCTCAGGGCAAAAGTGGCTACTTGGATAATAGGCAGGACCATTAAGGGAAAGCAGAGTGAGAAAAGAGAATCAACAGCTCCAGGAATAAGAGAACAGCCCTGGTTCATGAATGAAACCTTGAGTAATTCCATGAAATACCAGAGGTAGGAAGCTTTAACGTATAGATATGGGGCTTAGAAAGAAATTTCACACAAATACTGACCTGAGCAGCAGCAAAGCAGTGCTCTTACATGGGGTGGGATAACTGTTGCTGAAAGATTAATACAGAAATAAAAACAATACTTTCTACAGCACCTTCCATCTGAACACTGCGGTGGACAGTTTCCCACTTGAATTCTAGTCTGAAGGCTTGGGACAATAAGAGTGGGTCTGGTGCCAGGAGGAAAAACGTGACTGTCCTTTGACAAAATGGACTGAATCCTCTGAACTGGCATGTGCAGGAAACCCAGTACTGGCCAGCATAGAGGCACCAGGCACTGCTGAGGTCAGGGGTATGGAGGACACCACTCCATGAATCAGGCAGATCAAAAGGATGAGGTGCTAACCAGGGAGATGCTCGGCACCTTTCTGGGGTTCCTGGATCTCTCTGAGGAATCCCTGGATCCAGATGTAGCAGCAGAGTTGGTAGCCAAACTGGTTAGGCAGGAGGGTGTCCTCTGCATAGAACTTTGCAGTGTAACATGTACCAATGGAGGCTCATTTTACAGTCTGGTGGGCAGGGAGAAGAGTTTTCCCAGTTTCCTGGTTCATATGAATGTCAGCATCAGCATTTTTTAAAGGGCAGATATAGCCTCACGTGTGGACAGAAACATCCTTCTCTCCCCCTGACCTCTACCATTACCCCTTCCTCCACCTCCTAAGCAAAGTGCAGGCTGCAGAGCTCCCCCCCCCCCACCCCAAGCCGCCTAGTTCACTTCCTCTGTCATACCCCAAGGTCAGAATCACCCTCAGTAACCTCTCCCCCTGCTTTGGCTATATGGGCCGCTGTTCCCAGTCAGAGTGCACATGCCTGCTCTGCATGTACAATGGCTGTCTGAATCACACCATGTACATGGATTCAAAATGGCTGACCCTTGAGAGGGAAAACAAGTGATACAACAAAGTCTGTGGTGATGCCAAGAATAGAAGCCAAGAGTCTTGATTTCCAATCCTGGACTCTAAGCTCAGGAAAGCACAGACCCAAACCTGCTTTATGAAAGACTCCTTTTTCTTTGAACTGGCACATTATGACCAATGTAAAACAAATCCCATTCATATTTGCACTGTGTCCACTGCATTCATATTACAGGAAGTGTGGGTGACGATGGTGCATATGATGATGTCCCACAATCTTGTTCTTGTGCTAGGATTTTCTGCCTCACAGCTCCTGGGTCATAAAGCACCTAGCAGTCGTTGGCACCTGAATAGTGTCTGTTTCCCCCCCATCACGTGCAACAGCACCAGCATCTCAGTTTGTCTAATTAGAAACTTTTCAGGACTGTGAGCATAACAGTATCAGTATCAGGAGCATAAAAAGGTCAGAGAAGAGATGTGGCATATGTACGCTTTTAATTCAACCCATACAAATCAAACAGAGGCCAGGAGGAAAAATAGGAGAAAAAAGAAGCTGAAGTTTCGAGGCAACCTGCTGCCTTCAGATTTGGCTGAAGACTACAGCAATTTCTGGAGTTGGATTTGACTCTGCCGCGACCAGTGTTTGAGTAGTCGTTCTGAATACATATGCCCTGATTTCTTACTGGTTCCTATTTTGCCAGGTTCAGAAGCTACAGTTAATTTTGCAAAAAGGTTTCCATGATAATCTCCTGTTCTTAGCTGTACATAACAACTTCATGAAAAGTTTTCTTTGGGGGATGAAACATCCTGTGATTTGGCCTCGCTGAAGGCTTTTCTTGAATTTCTTGAGTGAAAAATAAATTGGTAGATGGATACAGGGAGCAAAACTTCTGCATCATAAACAGCACTTGTCAGTGCTTAAATAAATAGTAAATAACAATGTTCAGTTAATAATAAATAATACTTTTTTTTCCTCTTTAGGAAGGTACAGTCATGCCAGTGTAAACCAATGCACTTTGCTAAGAAGTGAGACACACAGTAACCTTTTCCAGGCAAATGAAGACAGCAGCAGTGAAGGGTACTCACAATCCTATTAACTGCAATGAAGTGAGAACTTCTGAGCCTAGTTGTGATCATTCACATGCTGACCCTAACCATTCTCTTTTTCTTCAGTTTTCTTTTCAAAAGAAGATATTAAATGCAAACATTGTTAAGGCAACATTAGTGTTATACAGTTTTTTTTTAAATCAAGAAATGCAAAAATTAAGGTTGCTATAGCAACATCAATTTAAACACATTGTACATGTATATGTTATGGCCCAAACTTAGCAACACACACACATATATATAACAAAAATATATTAAACAAGAATAGGAATAAAAATAAATTGTATATTATGTTGTTAAAAACCTTAAAGTATCAGAGGCAAATCATCCTGGGGCAAATAATCACTTATTGAAAAATCAATGGAAATTTTTCTGTGAGTAATGTGAGCAAGTTTTGGTCCTTATTATATTAATAAATAACCTATACACATGCAATTTGTTTAAGTGAATGTTGTTGCAGAAACCTATTCTTAAAGTTGCTGCAACAAAGGGGCAGACCCTGAGGTCTTACTCTTTATACAGTCATTCAGACAAACATCCACTGCAGGCAAAATTTTGTCCTGATTATTAATTATTAGTATTATTTTTGCATTAAGCACATGTTTAACTCTAAAGCAGCTGGTGGAGTGTTTCATTCTGTTCTAGAAAGATTAGCACATGAATTGCCTGTGGTAGGTGCATCTATTTCCTAAGCTTGAAAATTCATCTGTGTCGCAGTGACAAGCTGATGCTGGCCACATTTTTGCCTTTGATCAATGTGGTGTAAAGTGTGCAAATCACATCTGTGGGGTGAAGAAGGTGAATTCTTCCCCGCTTGAAACCCAGGCGATTGATGAACACTTCAAAAGATATTTTTGTCCAGTGCTGTGTAGCCAATATTTGCAGCCTACTACTGAACATGGAAAAGAAGAATCCCAGAAAAAACAAAGCTATATTACCTAAGTCAAATATTTTGTGCATATAACCAGTATTATTTAAAATTAAAAATGGAAAGACACCTTTAAGAACTGTTTTCATGATCAAGTGATATACTCTGAGCTGAGGAAATAGTTATAAAACAATGTAAAAAGTGAATGAAACCAGCATATTCTCTATTGTAGCCTTGGAACCCAATTCTCTCCTACTTTATACCAGGTGTAGTCACTTACACCTATGCAAAGTGTAGACACTACCATATCTGAATTCTCCATTCCCTTATGCTGGTGGTAGTGTTTTCACTCCCTCTTTGAACAGGTATAAATGATGATGATAGGGCAGGGGATGCAGCGAGTTGGAGGGGGTAGTAATCAGGCCCCATGGAATTGCCTTGTAAAATTGATATGAGGTGGATAAGTCTGTATACAATTCAACGAGAGGTGGAAGAATCAGTTGATGAAAAACCTTCCTGCCTCCCTGATCATACACATTACAAGTAAGCATATTCAAAATAAATTCCTTGCTAGCAATGACTATTTCCCACGTTTTTTTCTTCACCACTTGCCATGTGCTGCTCCTTCCTCAGGCCAAATTCTGGTTAAGTGCATGCTAGAAAAATCTTGGCCAGCAGATGTATGATGGAGCGGTTGATGGTCCGTATTTTGGCCCTTCCATGAGAGCACCCACTTTGCTGGCTTTCCACAACAGGAGCCATGTAGGGACACTACAGGGACTAACCGAGAGGTAAGTGGGTATCTTCCACGGGGTTATGCATGTATGCTCCCTTATCTGGCCATGGTCTCTAGGAAACAGTGCCCCACAGAGATGAATCCTACTTTTAGTGGGAAGAGATTATATAAGGGGGCTACATACTTAGTTAGTATTGCCTTGACTATAGGTGCAAATTTACTCTCCCATTTGTTGGGTTCATTATGGCCTATTTCCAGGCAGCCACCAGAATTTGGCTCCTCATGTAAGTAGAAGCTGTAGTTGTAGTGAAGAGAGGAACAGGAATAGTGTACTCATTTTCCAGCAGTGATGGTGCAAGAAGTTGGACTCCCCATTGGCCTCAAGGCAACTTTAACTTGCTCTGTGACCTCTGAAGTGGACTTTCGATCATCTTTTCTGTGTCACAGTGAATTTGACATTTTGTACCACAGATGTTCTTACTCTTATAATTGCTTTATGCTTTGGATTTTGATAATTGGAGGTTTTTCCAAGGATAACTTTTAAAAAATTTAGCTCTGTATCATTAGTGCCAGCCTTATGGCTGAGGATGGTTGTATGGCTTGAATCTTAAGGCATATAATATACAGAATATCATTCTCGTGGGATCCAATTTTGCAGCTCTTGTTCCACTGAGTAGCATTTACTCATGCATAGTCTCATTGAATTCAATAGGAGTAGTCACATACGCACCAAGGGGTACAGAATCGGTGAGCACTAAGGAGTTTCACTCTCATATCAAGAGAACAATATACTCCTATGAGCCCAGTCTCGCAACTCCTTATCTATAGGAGCTGCACTTGTCTTCAGTGGAATTATTTGTATGAGTAAGAATGACTCCTTTGACTAACAATTGTCAGGATTAGTTCCAATGTGTGTAAATCCATTTTTATGGTGGTACCTCTAGTTTTCTGCTGTAGGATAAATTGGTAAGATTCTAGGGCCAAGATGACCACTATGTAACTAGACCAGGGGTCGGCAACCTTTCAGAAGTGGTGTGCTGAATCTTCATTTATTCACTCTAATTTAAGGTTTCGCGTGCCAGTAATAGATGTTAACATTTTTAGAAGGTCTCTTTCTATAAGTCTATAATATATAACTAAACCATTGTTGTATGTAAAGTAAATAAGGGTTTTAAAATGTTTAAGAAGCTTCATTTAAAATTAAATTAAAATGCAGAGCCCCCGGGACTGGTGGCCAGGACCCGGGCAGTGTAAGTGCCACTGAAAATCAGCTCGTGTGCCGCCTTCGGCACACGTACCATAGGTTGCTTACCTCTGAACCACGCCAACCAGCTCAAACAAAAGGGTGATCTTAACTTATTACCATGGGTTATAAAACAACAAGTGGCTTTGTGACTCTACATAATTCCAAAATGAGGAGATAATCTTTCTCCATAAGTGTTGCACTAATATCAGGATTTATATCAATTTGGTTCCTTGGTGCCATTTGTCAGTTTTTAATAGCATTCCCATCAGATCAGCTGTGAGCCTTTTTCTGGTTTGAAACAGTTTACTTGAAGACTCTGAGAACTGAAACACGACATGCTGCTGTATTACCTTTTCATCCCTCTCGAGTTCCCAGTTTGTTCTGTAACTGTAAAGGGCAAGGCAAAGATTCTTGCAAATCTTGTACAATTTTTTTTAATTGTGGCACTAACAGATGAATATTTTACAATATATAACATACATTCATATTAAGCACAGATGGCTAAACAGTGCTTCTCTTTTTTAACATTAGCAACACTACACAGCTATGTTTTTAAATTCCAGCTCTGAAACCCTCCCCCCCAAATATATCCATGCTGGGCTGTGTATAGTACTAAAATGATTATAAAAAAATTAAAATATACAAACTCTTACTTCCTCAGATTCATTACAATATAGTAAATATGAAAAAATGTTGACTGATCTGTCCTTCCGAAGTTATCATTTCAATTTAATGAAATATTTTCAAAATATATGTCAACTACCAAAGTAGTTAATATTTGTAAAATAAGCTGCTATAAATAATGGTGAGAAAACACTAGAGCCAGGATGAATTAGAAACAAGGGGCCAGATTATGTGAAATTTACACCAGCTCAGGATCTGACCCATAGACTTGGTCCTGCTCTTACATATGTGAGCGGGCACACCTCCATTTCAGAGGGCAGGAATGAGTCCCAGATCCTGAAAGACTAAGCAGTGTTTTGAAACGTTACATTAGAGACTGTGAAGGCTTTAAGTAAGTAACGGTCCCTTTTATTTCACATCTCACAACACTTTCACAGTGTCATGAATGGGTTCAGTATATCTCATGTTCACTGTTGATTACCTGCTTAGTGAGAGTTCTAGAGATATAAAACTCACCTAATTATATAACATAACAGCATATGGCAAATTAGGCATTTCAGAATCTGCCATAACTTATTTCTTGTGATTAAAATTGATGGATCTTTATTCTATTTGCTTTTTTTCTTATTGGTTCTAGCTCTTTTGTCCAAATCAAAGGGTAAGAAACAAGTAAATTGTTTGAAACATTTGCATATTTTAAGCAACTTAAGACTGAATGAATGTTATTGTTCACACAGATAGCAAAAATCTTTATTTTCCCCGTATACACAATTAAGTGTTAACACAGGACTACACAGTGTTTATATTTTTATTAACCTGCCAACAATAGTTTATTGGCAATCTTAAATATTTAGAGGCAAAACACATGTCCTTGGCACAGAAACTGTGCAGCAAAGCATCATATTTTTCCCTTAGAACCATTTTGCAGGTACACTCAATTGCAACTTATTTTGGCCCGTAGACAGGAGAATAAACTAAACTTCTTGATGTTCTTTGCCACTTCAGTCTTTGAATGATTATGTGTGTGTGTGAAGTTAGATTTTCCAATTACCTGTTCTTTAGACATGATTCAAACTAGGAGAGGGACCTATAATAAAAGAAAAGCACATGATCATTCAATATGTTGTTAAACCTCCAACTGCTGACATTACTAGCCAAAATAAAATGCATGGGTGTAACTCCCAACTAAAATAATGGGATTTGTATAGATGTGAGAACAAAATTTGCCCAGTGGTAGTTGCAACTGTGTAACTGAGAGGAGAACTGGGTCCATCCTATATTTCCATTTTATAGGGCAGACATTGGCTGCAATTGTGCTCACAGCTAGATGTATAACTGGTCATTCACATATGGAATAACTGTGATTCCTTGTATAATGATGGTAAATCCATGTGCAAATTACACACATATATGCACATGCAGAGGTATACATAATTTTAGAAATCTGACCCATATATTCTCATACTATCTCTGAGATAAAAGGAAATGAAAGTAAACATAAAAGGAAATGAGTATAGCCAAATTGATATAAAAGCCACATGGTACAATATTTTGAATACATTATATCACTATTGAAACTAAAGCCAAATGTATGCAGCTCCATTAGTAGAGTTTTGTCTCTTAATACCACCAGAGAATTTGGGCCTAGATAGGCAGTAAATCTTTTATTCTTCCCTATATCATCCCATTCATCCTCTTGCCTTAGTGCTTTTGTCTGATACTATCCAGTCACCACTGCTTTCAGTGAAAGCCAGGAATTAAATATCTCGTGTGCTCTTGTCCACAGTCTGTTAGTAGCTAAGAACCCAGGGCATTGAAACCCACTGCAGCCAAAGCAAAGGGAGACCAGATAAGGGCTCCTGTTGATGATTAACTGCCCTTAGGCTATGGTAACCCATAAAACCCCCTTACATACTCACATATACTATCTAACATAATGACCATGCACTTCTCACAGGTGGCCCCAGCAACACACCTGCAGCTGGATACATGATAGGCCTTATCTATGGTTTGCCGTCAGACCTTGGAAGTGTGAACACCACACCGTGTTCCTGGATAGGCCACTATTTCATTAATACTGAACTAAAGACCTTCTCTTTATGTTCATGGTCTCCACCTCTTTCAAGTGATAGGCATGAGCCTCCACTTCTCTCTGGGATGGGACCCTGTGATCCAACCACTCTTAAAATGAGTCTTTGTGTTACACCCTCCTGGGCTGCCAACCATGATATAGAGCAGGCCCAACAAACCTGGACCCTGAAAGTGTTTTTCATTGAGAGTCTCTGGACAGTAACAGTATGCAGTGACACAAATGCCACTTCAAAACAAAGTACGATTTATTTGCCAAGAGGTGCAGAGCATTCAGATAAATGGATTAAAAAGAACAACATAGTGTCTTGCCTACAATTGGCATTCCCCTCAAGCCCCAAGGTATTTAAGACAGCCTGGGTGCCCCTGTTCTCTTCAGGACCAAGTTCCCCCGACTGTCAGTCAGTCTGTATCAGCCTGCAGCAGCTGATAATTTCCCCTCTCTCTTTCCATAGGGCAGTTCTTTAAATGATCAGTGTCTTTTGATCTCTAGGAACTCAGCCCTGGCAAAACAGCTGTGTAACCCAGGTTGGAGCCAAGGAATTGCCTCTTCACAGCTATTAATTTGGCCATTGTTTGAGTGTTTGTTGGGATGTTCCTTATCTAGGCCATTGTGTTGCCTTTCCTGCCTGGTTCCTGAGACAGCTCCATCTGGTCTAACACCAGGGCAAGTAACCCATCACAAATGAAAATACAAATGCATGCATGTTATTCATAAAAAGAACAGATATTTCCTGGTTCTCCCAACTATGCACTAACCAAATTACTTCACCGTCAGAAGCTCTTGTTTCCAGAAAACTTCAAGAGGACAATGGAAGAGAAATCCACACAACTGAAAGACCACTTGTTGACAATCTGTAACCAACATCTAATAGAAAACATTGACAAAGGAGTTTCAAAATGAGCCCTGCCCTCCTGCCTCCCACACATGCCTCTGTGGTTCTCTGATGAATGACGCAAAATGAAGCAAGACAGAAGTCTGCACTGCCTGTGGCACAAAATCCCCTCAGATCCACTGTCCATGAACAACTCAAGGCTCACCAGCAAGGCTCATGATGCAGCCATAAAGGAAGCAAAACATGACTCTCCCTCAAACATATAATCAGCCAAATAATGGCCAGCAGAACTATTCCATGCTATGAACCTGCTAATCAACCCAGAGTGCCTATCTCCATACAATATATAAACACAAAAGCCTAAATCCTATCTACTCTGAATAGTTCTCATCTTGCTTTGAGTGGTCCTCACTGAGACAGGGATACTACCTAGGAAACATCTCCCATCCCATCTGCCTTAATGGAATTTGAACCATTTTCCCAAATAGAAGCCCTGGAGGATTCAAAGAAGTTCCAGCCCACCAACTATACATCTGAATGCCCCAGTCCTCATGCAAGTCTAGTGACGAACACCTAGCCCCACCACAATAACTGGGATTATCAATGTCTCCTTCAAAGTCAGCAAGCCATCAGCTGCCCTGAACAATACAAGAAGAAACCTACACTTCATGCTATCCAACTACTGACCACTTTCCAGCCCTCCCTTTTTCTGGAGGACATTGAAAGAGTGGTGGCATTCCACCTTCAGCAGTACTCGTCCTCAGCTTACATCCTGGGTGCCTCACCCTCTAGATCCAGAGGAAGGCACAACAAAAAAAACCCAACAACGATCTGGCTAATGTTGATGCATGACCTTCTGGCACTGGCCAGAAAACAAACCTCTCTGCTAATACTGTTAGATCTCTCTCTGACCTCTGACACCATCATTCTTACAGTGCTAACGATATGCATGCCAGAAGCTGTCGGGGCAAATGCAGCAGCATTCAGCTGGACGCACTCATTCCTAGTAGACAAAACTCAGAGAGCTGTGATGCAGAGCCCTGCAAGGCTCAATACTCCTTTCTCCTCCACTTTAATTTGTACAGGGGACTGTCTGGAGAAATTATGAGGTGCCCCAGATTCATCTACCACCAATATGCAGATAACATGTATCCCCCTCCACCAATGCAGCCTCTGCCTAGGTGTCCTAATGCCAGAAAGAAATAAGCATCTGGCTCTAGCTTAACCCAGGAAAGACAGGAGTAATATTTGTAGAAACTGGGGGAAACTCTTTGAGGAATTTGTCAGTACTCTAATATTGCCAATGAGGGCACTGGGTGTCAGATTGTCAAATTAATGTGGAGCTCTAGGGCCACACAGGACTTATTATTCAATTGCTCCTTTTCATCTTGGCAAAAGCATTGGTGAGGTCCTCTTTGGTCTCCTCCATGTTAGCAGGGCCGGCTCTAGGATTTTTGCCGCCCCAAGCAAAAAAAAATTTGGCCGCCCCCCCCCTTTTTTTTTTGTGCCCCCCTACCCCCGGCCCTGCCCCAACTCCACCCCATCCGAACTCCTTCCCCAAATCCCCAGCCCTGCCTCCTCCCCCGGGTGTGCCGCATTCCCCCCACATTGCTTCCTGCGGGCCCCCCCGCGACCTTCCGCCCCATGACCTCTCCCCCGCGACCTCAGGCAAGGGAGGGGGGAGAAGTGGAGCAGCGGCGTGTTCAGGGGAGCAGGCAGAGCAGAGGTGAGCTAGGGTGGGGGTCGCAGGAAGTAACGGGGGGTAGAGGAACCGCTCCCTGCTCCAGATCACCTCCGCTCCACCACCGCCGCCTCCCCTGAGCGCCCGCTGCTCAGCTTCTCCTTCCTCCCTCCCTCCCAGCCTTGCTGCGCGAAACAGCTGTTTTGCACCTGGCAAGCCTGGGAAGGAAGGGGGAGGAGCGGAGTGGCGGCGGCGAGCTCAGGGGAGCAGGCGGAGCAGAGGCAAGCTGGGGCAGTGGGGGCACTTTTTCCCCAGGCCCCGGAGTCGGCGCCTATGATGGCTGGCGCCAGAATGCCGCCCCAAGAAATGTGCCGCCCCAAGCACCTGCTTGTTTTGCTGGTGCCTGGAGCCGGCCCTGCATGTTAGAACTACAGGAAACTCATCTACCCTCAGAATGCAACCACCAGGACAAAGATGAAATTGCCACAGTACTTAGCTGCATGCCTTCTAAACAACAAAGGCCAACGTAAATGTATCACATCTGCCTTCATGGACTCCGCTGGCTCTCCATTCACTTCAGAACAGGTTTCAAAGTCCTGATCCTGATCTATAAAGCTTTAGTGGATGGGAGCCTGTAGGGTTACCATATTTATACATTAAAAAAGAGGACACTCCAGGGGCCCTGGCCCCACCCCTTCCCCGCCCCAACTCTGCCCCCTCCCCTGAGCACTTCGCATTCTCCCTCCTCCCTCCCAGCCACGCGAAACAGCTGCCCGAGCGCTACCGGCTTCACGGTTTGCCGGGCAGCCTCCAGACACTGCACCCCCGGCCGGGCGCTTCCCCTCCCGGGCTCTGGCTGTGCTGGAGAAGCGCCCAGCTGGGAGCGCAGGGTCTGGAGGTCTGGGCGCTGCCTGGCAACCCGTGAAGCCGGTAGCGCTCGGGCAGCTCGGCTCTTCAGCTACACAAAGCTGAGGTGTCTGGGGGGAGCAACAGCAGCCGCCGCCGTGGGTGAATCCACCTGCAGCTCGCAGCCTGCCAGAGCCGCTCTAAGATAAGCAGGGGACTGGGGCAGGGATGCCGGCAAAACAAAGCTGGGAGTATTTTCCCGGACATGTTCGGCTTTTTGGCAATTCCTCCCGGATGGGGATTTGAGAACCAAAAAGCCGGACATGTCCGGGAAAATCCGGACGTATGGTAACCCTAGGGGCCTGACTATTTCTGAGACCACCACCACCACTAGCCCTTGCACCCCGCAAGACAGCTAACCTCCACAGGGATAATGTAGCTGGAGGGATCTATGTTTAGACTATCAGACACTTTGGGAAGACCTGGGACTCAGAAGTAGGACCATGGCTGTTGAACTCCTTGCTGAAAGAGTTCAGATTGAACCCAATCCTGATTGCACCGATGTGTAAAACCCACTGTTGCTAGAAACCATTTCTTCAGGAATAGCATGGATAAATAAACATACAATAATACATAAAATATACCTGAAGATCTAAATCAACATTTTTCTGAAACAGGTGGAACGGAGAGAGAAAGCATAATTTGTTCTGAAGTCTTTTGCTTCTTCATAACATTGTTAGATGGTTTACACCGAAGTGATAGGTGCCTTATACATACCCAAGAGAGCATATTATGTGTAATTTTACACATGCAAAATAACTGCACAAATTGGTTTATTTTAGCATGCTGAAGCTGGACCCTTAGAGGTTCCCTGAAACACTGACTTGTTCGTGTAATGAGTAATAACTCTAAAAAGTTGTACTTTATAAGAAATTAGAACTTTTATAGCTATAGTATCAATTGGTTGATAATATTGCTCAGTTTGTTTTATAAAGGGAAAATGGACAAGGCTAAATCATATTTATATGTTTATGGTTTGCATCAGCGGCGTCCCAAGGTGGGAAAACTCCATCTGTGCTTGCAAATACCCAAAAGTCCATGGGCTAAAGTCCATTCTCAGTTACTGAATGAATTCTGGAATAAAGCCACTGAAGCCAATGGGCCTGAATCTGTTCTCACCATCATTTCTGTAAACCAGGAGTAACTCAGTTTGACAACAGAATCTGGCTCAAAGAGTTTAATACAGTGACTCCAAAATACACCAGTATAACTCAGAGCAATATTTGGCCCATTGGGAGTTGCAGCCATACAACTAAAACCAGAATAAACCCCACAGGGCCTGAAACTTATCTCAGATGAACTTTGTACTAGTATAATTCTATTAACTTCAGAGAAGTTATTCCTGGTTCATACCAGAGTATGAAAGTCTGGAAATTACCATGTGCGCTGTGTGCACATACTTGCATACTGGGTGGTTAAGTTTCATTTTCTTCACAAGGTTTATGTAGAACCACAATTTAGGAGAGATATGGAATGTATTAGTAAAAATCTGGCATATCATAAAAGGGACACTGTCAGGAATATTAGGCCTCACAATTTGATCCAGAGTCAGCCTTGAGGGTGGCTGACTGGGCGAATGCATTGGGTCCCAAAACCTATGATACGCTATTGGAATTAAAGGTGAATATTTATCCCTAAATTGCTTAGGTGCAAGTCTTTTGGAAAGGGCTAAGAGGAAAGATAGATGGGCCTAATTCTGGCTTATCCTAGGTCCCTGTTTGTTCAGAGGTCAACTGGAATTATTATTAGTTTGTCAGAATTTAATGGACGAGGTCATCCAAATTCTATGATTTTTTAAAATTCATGATCTTAACGTTCCTCTTCAAAAGAAAAATATGTATGCAAATTTTATTCTTACATGAAGAAAACCACATGTGAGGCGATGTGCTCTAATGTCCAAAGACTTGAGATGCAGCACTAATCTTTCCACTGCAGTTAAAGAAAACATGGTAGGTATCTCTTTAAGTTGGCAAAAAGAAAAAAAAAAAAAAAACCATAGCTAGCACAACTTGCAAACTGCTCCCAGAGCAGCACTGCATCCTCAGCTTGTTTCAGCGAAAAAGCTGATAACATAGATGAGCACGTTTACCTTTCTTAACCTTGCTGCTCCAGCACCAGAGCGAATAGCCTCCATTAGGGCCTCCCTTGCCTCCCCAGGGTTACTTGTAGCAGTGACAGGAAATTTAGGAGCTGTCATTGACTTGTGGCTGGGAGGAGGTGGTGGCGGCGGCAGGACAGGTGGAGGCGGGATCCAAAGTTGCTCTGCCTGACAGGCTTTTTTATTTTGCAAGGACAGTTCTGCATTTCTAAAGCTCTGCAGCTCTTCAGAGGCCGATGATGAGATCTACCAACAAGACAGTTGAACGTGAATAGTTAATATCTGGGATAACACTAAATTGTAATTATTTGACACTTGATGCACACTTTTATTTCACCACTCCCAACTTCAGTTTGCTCAACTGATATAAAACACGTAGAACTTTTGTTTGCTCATTGGTTTAAACATCTGTTACTACTCTCTCACATTACTCAACTGGGCTGATTACCAGGACCAAGGACTTGGCATTGACTGTGTCTCAGAAACTCAATCTTTACTTACTGTGAACTCTAGCATCCTGTAACTCTTGGAGTGTAAGGTAAAAGGCTGACAGTTGGACTTGGTGTGAGTTTGGGTTACTTTGGAATTCCTTAACCTAAAATTGCTGCATGAATTATATGTGCAGAAGCCTGCTCTAATATAAACAACCTGGTGGGAAGCTTGCTTGTGCTTTTTTCAACAGCCTTTTGTCTTAAACAATAGCTATTAATAACAATGATAATGTCATAAATGTCAAGAATTTATTTATCCTCAAAGTGTTTGGCAAACATTAACAAATTTATCCTCACAGGACAAATGTGGGGATACAAAGTAAATATTATTATCCCCATTTCACAGATGGGCAAATTGAGGCAGAGAGTGGCATGTGAATTATCTAAGGCCAAAGGGGGAGCCAATAGCAGAACAAGAACTCGGGAGCGCTTGTACTCCATTCCTGTACTCTGTCCACTACAATACATATGCATTGCATTAATTAACACAGGCCACATTGTGTGAAAAAGTGATGGATGGGTCCTAAAAAATATTCTTAAAAATAATTTAAAAAGCCACTCATTTACTGGAGAAAAGAATTTGAAAGAGTCTCTCTGATGATACAACAACAATTTATTTTCAGAACTTCCTTCACACGGATTCTCAGCTATGCCCAAGCAATATACCGTGCAGTTCAGTAGCGTGTGCGCGCGCAAACGTGGCCTTTGCCTTCCTCAGTCTTGGAATGGCTGTGTGCCAGACTGCTCTTTCTCTGCCTCTGGTAACATACTGTGTTGTGGGATGTCTGTATCAGAGGAAGCTGTCTATTCTATCTGCCCCAAGAGTAATGAGGCATTCACAGTTGCTTTGAGGATAATGGAGTCACATAGGGAACAACAGGGACATTATGTGGTTGGTAGACATCCAGTGATCCCCAGCTGTGTGGATAGTTGGCAATGGTTTGAGTCACTGCATCAGGGAGATGGGACACTTCTTGCCCAATACACTTCCTTGGCTGGACCAGTGAACTGAGTGAAGGTTCATGTTAGAGCAATTCAGACTCTGGCTATTAAAAATAAGAGATGCCTTAATGGTTAGATAAATTCTTCCAACAGAAGGCGTCATCTAATTGTGGGGAAATAAGTCAGATTTGTAGTTAGTTGCATACAATTGCATGTATACATTGCATGCATCTAACTAATGACCATAAACAGAGCATGCATGTGGAAATCAAGTATTTGCATGCACATATGTCCAGTAGCAGGGGGTAGCCGTGTTAGTCTGTATCTACAAAAACAACAAAGAGTCTGGTGGCACCTTAAAGACTAACAGATTTATTTGGGCATAAGCTTTCGTGAGTAAAAACCTCACTTCTTCGGATGCATCTGTAGCTTTCACTCTATGCATCCGAAGAAGTGAGGTTTTTACTCACGAAAGCTTATGCCCAAATAAATCTGTTAGTCTTTAAGGTGCCACCAGACTCTTTGTTGTATATGTCCAGTAGGTAGATTTGTGGGGTATGTTGACACATAAGTTAGGTGGGATGCAAACTGCATATTCCTACCATGAAAAGCTTATCCATAATGTCTATGCCTGTGCAAATGCTGAACTGAAGATTGTTGGGTTAAGTATCTGGAGTGTGCAGTCTCATATTAAACTAATTTGGGTTTACCTTGATTTAATGTTAGCCATCACATTAAAAATGTTTTGCCCTCAGCTACCAGTGTACAATTCTAATGAAGTCAATGAAGTTCTATAGCTGAGTGCAGAATTTGGCCCATCATGTAAACATTACAGTCCTGTCCTTTGTTGTCATAATTTTTTCTAAGGTCTTCTTGTTGCAATACAAATTATTTTGCATCACTCTAGGTTATTGTTCACCCAGCACATTCAGTAGGAACAACCAATGAGAAGAGCACTCATCCTATTTATCTATTTCTTACCTTTTTTAGGCTTGAGGTGCCACTGTGGCCTCTGATTGCTGCCAGCAGGGCTGAATGCTCATTCTCTGGCTCGGCATATGAGGATTTCTTCTGACTTCCATTTATCATGCTGTCTGAACTCTAGAGTATGAACAAAATAGACACCATCAAGTTTTTACTAGATATTTACTTAAAGGTAATTTGAAAATACTTTATTAAAATTGTTTGGAGCACATATCTGTATTTTAAACTCTGTGGGCAAGGTAGCTTTGCTTCCTTTGGGCCTGATTCTGCAGCCCTTATTCATAATGCATACTACTTACTCAAGCAAGTGGTCCCACTGAGTTAAATTTTGCTCAGGAATGCAGAATCAAGCCCTCTGTGTACTGTACAGAACACCAAACACAGTATCAGCAGTTAACAAATAATAAATCTTGCTGATATAAAGTAATTGTATATCTTTCATTGACGTGTAGCTAAATGTTTCCTATTTACTACACATTCCAATGTTTATATAACTTTCAGGAATACTGGTTAGGCTTTTAGGTTAACCTCTGTTACTTCTTTCTTTATACTGTACAGCTGTATTCCTCTGGTTATTCTAACTAGTGCAAGTGGCTATGCTGTTGCATAACAATATATAGTACGTGAGGAATAACCAGTGGCCTGGTTCTGAATTTTGCTATTATAAATGTTTTAAATATTACGTGTACTACAGCTCATCAACAAGAGTACCAGTTATAAAATAGGCTGCTGTCTACTCCAGTGAATACAGGCTTTCTCCAGTTTCAATGGCCTAAATGAAGTCCCCACTTTACCTTTCGGAGTTTCTCCTTTCCTCCTGCAGTCTGAATGGCTTCCATTAACGTGCTGTGCAGAGATGTATCTTTCGGAACTGATTTCTGGATAATGGGTTTAAACTTCTTCTTTGGCCCAAAGATATTGGTCTGTACAGTGACATCAGATTTATTTATACTGTCAGGCTTCTCGTCCCTTTGAGAAATGACGTGGTTATTCACAGGCATAATATTTAGCTCTGACAATGCTCCTGAAGAATTAGTTTGTATATTGTTAGCAGGATGCCATTTAGTGGACCTCAACAATGAGCTGGAAGAGGATGTAGGTGTTGAGAGATCAGGTGATGTGAACGATGAGAAAGAATTAGTATGGTCCACCTTCTCATATGTCTGATCAGACAAAGGATGTGTGTTTTTATCAACTATACTATGTTTGCTGTTAAAACTGTGATCGCCTTCTGCAGTCCTGTTATCCTTTGAAGAAGATTTAGTTGGTACACTGATACTCCGTTTATAGAAACCTACAGGGGTTGTCTGATTCAGTAACCTGATGTTCACTGCTTTGTTTTTCACAGCAGAATTATCACCAAGCATAAACCTGCTATTTGATGCTTTGTGACTGCAAGTAAAAACATTTGAATAAGAGTCTCTCATTTCTGCTGGTTTTATTTCCATAGGGCTGGTTTTGGCCATAATAATGCATCCTTTGGGGAGAGGTTCTGCTCCAGTTTTTATCAATTTTTCTTCATGATTATTCTCCTCTTTATCATGCTTCTCTGTCAAATCAGTCTTAAATGTAAGTGGATCTAGGCGTTTTGCAATGGCAGAGGCAACATAATGGCTTGAAGTTCTTTTATAAGGCTTTAGAAATGGGAACTCTGTCTTGTCCTTGATAATTGTTGGGGACACTGACGTTTTTACCTGAGACTGTGTGGCTGGCACAGGTGGTTTGATTCTTTCAAGCTCAAAATGCCTTTCAGCCACATTTGAAGTAACTGGTTGCGATGGTATAGGTTTTGGATCTGTTAGAGAGATAGGTTTGCTTTCAAATTTTGAATTAAAGGGTTTGGAGCTCACAGTGACTATTGACTTTTTAGAATTATGTTCTATAGACTTGTCAGATTGTTTTCCTGAAGAGTTTGACCTCCAGAATTCCTTTACTCTCCCAATAAGAGGTTCTTCAGTTTCATTGGAAGAAATATCTGACGTGTTCTTGTTACCAGCATTTGGAATCATCAAGTTGCCTAGGTCATCTATCTTAATGGCACCAGTGGAGAAAGAATTACCTCTATCGAAGTATTTTATTTCGGGTTTGGGAGGGACAACTTTAAAGGTTGTCAGACCTACTTTAGGTTCATAGCTTGTTACAGAACTAGGGGCACGATGACCCCACAGAGGTGGTGACAGGATATCTTCTTTCTCCTCAGTTGTTTTGGTTGATGGGGGCTTGAATTCCAATTCTGTTTTCATTTTGTTCAAGAATCTTTCCTGACTATTTTGTTCATTACGTGGATTTGTTTTCTCTCTTGCTATGTGGATTTGAGTCTTAGGCTTGAGGTGAGAAGAAATCAGAATGGGTTTGCATTCCTCAGAACTAACAGCATTTTTATAGGTATTTTCCAGTTGCAGGTTGTTTTCATTTCTCTTTTCAAACGAGGATGAAAGAGATTCAAACATCTCTCGCCTCTGTTCTACGGGCAGGGGTTTAGATACATCGTCAGAAGACTGCTGGTGAATTAAGTCCATGGATATGCTCAGAGATCCACCATCTACATGTTTCTTATCAAAAGACCCTGCACTGTTATTATTTGTAAAGTTCCCTAAATTAATGGAATCAGCTGACATATCTTCATCATCTGCGTTAGGGAGTAATGCATTCTCTTCATCTTCAATTGGACCTACTGCGTTAATATCCAGAATCTCATCTATAATTGTTACTGGAACAACAAAGGCAGCATCTTGAGCAGTGTCTGCATCACTGAAATACGGGCTAGACGCCCCATTTGTGTGGTTTGATACAGAGTCGTTATCTGCTTCATAATGTATACCTTCCATTGCTGCAAAAATATAAACAAAACTTTCACAAATTGGTCAGATTCGTGCAACATCACTGTCAATTACTCAAAGATGGGTTAGACAATCAACAAATCAGGATTTTGATCACACTTACATAACTTACGACATACCAGTTCACAAGTTTCCATACGTGTTCCTGTTGTAAGAAAAAGCAGTATCTGCATACATTTTACTGTCTGGTTGATGATTACCATCAGCCTACTGTGCGTGCACACCTCCTGATGTGGCCAATGGGAATCTCATATGTGTAGTTGAGGGTAGAATTTAGTCTATTGTTTATACCTTAACTTTCACTAACGTCTCAGTGACAAATACTTAACCGCAATATTCCAAAGGAGCATTTCAGAAAAATGGCAAATATCTCTCAATTATGATTTTCAAACCTGGTTAATAAAAACAATCTGTCTGAGGGACCACCTGAAGCAAGCCAACAAAGAAACTGAACTTACATTTCTTTTTTTACCATCCCGCCCTCCCATCATCATCCAGGAATGTAACAATTTCACTGTGAAAGGAGCTATTGGGTTTATTTCTTCTTTCAATTACTTTGATGTAAATCAAGAGTGACTACACTCAACTTAATGGACTTGCAATGGTATAAAACTCCCATAAGTGAGATCATAATCAGGCCCACTGCATTCTAAGATGCTGCAAAATTATGAGGTTTAAAGAAGGGTTCACATAATTTTGCATCAAAAATAATTGTGTGATATTTTGATTTATCACAGGTGATTAGGAAGCAGGGTATTTCTTTGTGGTGATATTTAGTCTCTTTTTATCTATTCTGGTCAGGATTTTAGAGTTCTAACTTTAAACTACATGTAGGAATGCAGTTGAAATATCACACAGAAAACATCCCCCCTTCTCCATTTGATCCTGACGAAATGTACGCAGTTTGTGTGGTGTAAAATGAGAGGATCCTGCTACAAAGTTGCAAACTACATATAGCACATTGATCACAAACATAGTGCCAAATTCTCTACTTCCACTGAAGTCAGTGAAAATATGCCAGCAGAAAATGTGGCCCATAAAGTGCTACCTTTCTGGTAGCAGGCACTCATATGCAGTGATGTCCATATAAATATCTGGATAAATAGATAATAGCAGTGTAAGGATACTGATTTGATCTAGCAGCAAAACAATATGGGTTGGAGTAGCAGAAATGTATAGTGTGGGTCAAGTTTTGCTCACAGATATATGTGTAGCTCCCAGTGACTTCCATGAAAACCTTGCACATGCACAGGGCAGAAACTGACTCCGAATATTTTTGCCATGCCTTACAACTTCTGTAGCTGACACAGTTCCCTACCTTCTAAATCTTCATCCAGTTCAGCCAAAGTCTGTTGGAGTCGTGCCGCAATGACTACATCCTCATTGTCATTCTTAGCTGCAGTCGTTTCTTCATCTCGGCTACTAATTGAAAGAGAAAAATGGTGGGGTTATTTTTGCATTGTCACTCTGAAATCCATTCTCATTTCAACCCCTTTGGTTTCATTGTAGATGTGCAGCACATACCTCCAAAGAACAAAACCCTTGCAGAGCTACAGGCACACACCATACTGATACAACCACGTCTCTTATTAAAATACCTTTGCACTGTGGGATCTTTGTGGTTTCTCAGTGTGCTGGTGATCAAAAGATTAGGATTAATAAAGCTTGTCACAAAGAAATGGCGCGGTTTCACTGTGAAGTCAAAGGAGAGTGCCCAAATGGAAATTGTTTGCATATCTGTGTCATTTTGAAGCAGGCTGCTACATGTATTGTGCACACAATGTACATACATATGAATTGCAATTAAAAATAAATACAATTAAGGTCTGTTAAACATCCATTTTTCATTCTGAGGGGAGGAAAAGGGAGTAACTAATCTCTTTGGAGACAGTTCTAATCATATTTATTATAAGCCTGATTATTCTCTCAAATATAACAGTGTCATCAACAGTAACACCTCTGGTTTCAATGAAGTTATACAATGGTTTAAAATCAGTGTGAAATCAGAATCAGGTCTCTCATATTTTCTTCAATTGTCTTTAAAAAAAAAAGATACCAGTGATATTTGTGTGACAACAAGATCTTTGTTCTTAGAGGTGGAATCCTGACCTCATTGAAGTCAGTGGGAATTTTGCCACTGACATCAGTGGACCCAGGATTTCACCCTAGGACAGGTGTGGCCAACCTGTGGCTCTGGAGCCACATGCGGCTCCTTGTATAGGCACCGATTCCAGGGCTAGAGCTACAAGCGCCAACTTTCCAATGGGCCAGGGGGTGCTCACTGCTCAACCTCTGGCTCTGCCGCAGGCCTTGCCCCCACTCCACCCCTTCCTGCTCCCTCCCCTGAGCCTGCCATGCCCTCGCTCCTCCCCCCGTCCCCAGAGCCTCCTGCATGCCAGGAAACAGCTGCCCAGGAGGTGCGGGGAGGGAGGAGGAGGCGATGATTGGCAGGGCTGCCAGTGGGTGGGAGGCGCTGGGAGTGGCGGGGGACGGAGGGAGCTGATAGGGGCTGCTGATCTATTACTGTGGCTCTTTGACAATGTACATTGGTAAATTCTGGCTCCTTCTCAGGCTCAGGTTGGCCAGCCCTGCGCTAGGAGTTTGTTTATTCGTTCTCCTTATTCCTCACTTTAAATCATAATTTGCTAATCTGTGACATCCCAGTTAGGATTTGTCCTTGTGCTTAGGCTATCAACAAAATAATTTCCTGCTCCAGCCACACTCAAATCCTTTTACTAGCTTCCCTTTGCCTGTCAAACTTCTTATCTTCACCCAGGCACTGTACAACTAGCTCCTGTCCACATCTGCTCGGTTTCCATTTGCTCCCCCACCCACTGCCTACGCTCCTCCAAAGCCTCTTTCCTGTATGTTCAATTTATACTATTCTCCTCTTCCATCTTTGTGCCATCTTTCATGCCCCAGTCTTTCCCTTTCCTTCTGTCCCTAATGGTGTGATCCTTCTCATTCAAATCCATCCTTGAACATGCTTCCTTCTGGGAGACCCTCTTATATTAAAAATACAATAAAATGCACTGCTTCAAGTAAAACTGTTCAGCAAATCATAGAAGTCTTAATGTTGTTGCCTGTGTTCAAGTCAGACTGCAGGGGCCCAATTCTGCAGGGGCCCAATCCTGCAGAGTACTGCTGAGTGCCAAGCAACCTCAACTGCAGTTATAATTAATAGGCACTCAGCACTTCCTCAAAACAGGCCTTCTGAGTTTCTGTGGGTTCTAAATTAGCTGTTATCACTCGAGAGAGATCTGGGCGTCACCGTGGATAGTTCTCTGAAAAGTTCAGCGCAGTGTGCAGCCATGGTCAAAAAGGATAACAGAATGTTAGGAACCATTCAAAAGAGATAGAAAATAAGACATAAAATATTATAATACCACTATGTAAATCCAGGGTGCACCCACACCTCTAATACTGTGTCAAGTTGTGGTCACTCCTTCTCAAAAGAATACAGTGGAAATGGAAAAGGGAGAAGTGCAACAAAGAAGATTAAGGGTATGGAACAGCTTCCATACAACAATAGAGTAAAACAATTAGGACTCTTCAGCTTAGAAAAGAGATGACTAAGGGGGGGATGTGATAGAGGTCTATAAAATCATAAATTGTGCAGGAAAAGTGAATAGAGAAGTGTTATTTACCCTTTTACACAATACAAAAGCCCAGAGTCGCCCAGTGAAATTAACAGATAGCAGGTTTAATACAAACAAGTGTGAAAAAGTATTTCCTCAACTAACTTGTGGAACTCATTGCCATGTGATGTTGTGAAGGCCAAAAATATAATTGAGTTTTTAAAAAGAACGGGATAAGTTCATGGAGGGTAGGTCCATCAATGGCTACTAACCCAGATGGTCAGGGATGCAATCCCATGATTGGGGTGACCCTAAATCTCTGACTACCAGAATTTGGGAGTGGAAGACAGGATTTGATCACTCCATAATTGCCTGGTTCTGTATATTCTCCATGAAGCTCTGATATGGGCCAATGTTCGAGACAGGATACTGGGCAAGATGGATCATGGTCTGACCCTAAGCTCTTATGTCCTTATGAGAATGTACCTGAAGCCATTTTGTTTTTGTTTATTGAACTTGGGCTGCAAAAAGTCCTTTTACTATTGCCCTTTGAAATAGACCTCCGAATTAATTTTTGGGTTGTTTCTCCTGTTTCTGTTGTTGACTTAATTAACCTATTACACCACATTTTACTTTCTATGCCATTTTGTTATATGAGTTTCTCCTACTGACTGCAGAATGAACTGAATAAAAATAGCACATCCATGGAATCAATGTCTTTTAAAGTTCACCTCTACTTTCTCGCTTCACTGTGTCGGCATTCCTACAGCTCTGTGCTTAAATGCACAGATAAATTCCTTGAGCCTGACTCTCCTCTCACTTACACCAGCGTAAATCAGAAGTAACTCCCCTGAAGTTATATAAGTAAATTGGTATAAGTGAGATCAGAATCAAGCCCCCAGTCTATGCCAATACATAAATAAATAAGCCCCAGAACATTTTTCAGATGTTTGCCATTGCCAAAGACACCACCTCAGCAAGGCATTTGACGATGTGCTGAATAATAATCGAGTTATAACGTAGCACTTTAACACCTGCTTAACTTTAAGCAAGCAGGCATGTAAGCCCATCTGAAAGCAATGTTTAAGTGCCATACTGAATTGGGATCAAATCCAGTAACCAAAATCTATTGTTTAAATACAGAGAGAAAGAACTGACAAACCAAAATGTTATATAGGAAACAGACTGCAAACAGTATATATACATTGCTTCAACAACACAATGGGCCAGACCTTAGGAAGTGCTGATCATCCACCGAAGCCAATGGGAGTTGAAGATGCTCAACACCATCTGGGATCAGGCCCTACATGTGTTAATCATCAGTCACATTGCAATGCTTATGTTAATCTGAGTTTTCTTGTCAACAGACCTATGGAAAGGCAAGGGAGCAAGAAAAGACAGGTTCATCCTCATCTGATCTACAGGCTGAAGAAGTGAAGGTTTCAGTGCAGAAGCCAGAGGATGCAAGGCCCCAATCTTACAAAAAACATGAAGTAAATGGAATTAATTATTTGAGAAAAGTTACCGAACTATCTAAGCTCTTTGTTGGACCAGGCCTAAGCAAGGAGCTGTTATCCAGACTCAGGGCAGAGTTCTATTATGTGTAGGTTCTCATACTGTGCTCATCACCGTAGTATCTAAGCAAATTCCAGCAGTGCACTAAACCTCATGATTAATACCTGTCATGTGCTGTTTGTTCTCTTATCCTCTTGACCCCAGAGTCCAAACTATTCCTTCCCGTTTTATGTATAATCCCTCCATGCTGCCCCAAAAACCTTATTACTCCTGAGGGAATTCTATGCCACTGCCCAATGAAGAATTTTGCAGAAATTAATGTTGTGCAGGCAGAATTTCCTTCCCCCACAGAAATGGGCTGCAGTGCTGCTGGCAGCCATTGGGGCCGCTGGACCGGGCAGAGCCCAGCTCACACCTAAGAGACACTGAGGAGGGGCGGGGGAGGGAGCTAAAGGGTTTTTGACAGCTGCAGTTCCCAGCATGCCCTGAGGGAAGGAGAGGGCAGTGCACAGGAAACTCTGAGCAAGCCTGGGACCAAGCATCAGACTTGGCTTGGGGAGGGTGTGGATATCTGGGCGGGGGGAGGGGGTTTAGATATATTGGCTGGGGGTAGGGACCATGGCTGGACTCTGCGGGGGAGGGGTTGTGGGTGTCTAGCTCCCTGGCTAGGCTCAGGAGAAGGGGGCAGAGAAACAAGATCTGGGCTGTCATAGGGGGTTTTTTTTAACTCTCTACTCCTGGGGGAATTTTTGTGTGTGTCTGTATTGTTACAGATATACTTGCTTACAGGTATTTTGAAATAAATTACCAAAATAATTGAAACTGGCATGATTATGCAGTGTTATTTTTAAAAATAAAATTTGCAGAATTTTAAAATATTGTACACAGATATTTTTTTTCGGGGCACAGAATTTTAAGTTTTTGTTGCAGAATGCCCCTGGGAGTAACTTATGTTTTATTCTGACAGTGTTCATTCAGTCTCCTAAAATACATAGGAGAGTGGCATTACAAAGTCTAGTGGATTGTGCTCAGGGGCTAGGAACCAGAAAGTCTTGAGTTCCAATTCTAGCTGTAGTATGGACTCACTGTGTGGTCTCAGGGATGTTGTGTAGAATCCAATCCATCTCTCACTGAAATCAGTAAGAGCCTTTCCAAGATGCTGGATTTGGCCCTTACAGCTAAATTATTACTTCCCCTTAATAGGCACAGAATGGGCAGGGATTTCTTCCCAATTTCTCTGTGCACTTGTGCAGTGACAGAGTATTGTCTGCTTCCTAATCTCTGTGCCTCAATTTCCCTAGCTGTAAAACTGAGATAACAATACCTAACTCATAGGAATGTTACAAAGAAAATTAGTTGCTTGTACAGTGCTTTGGAAATGAAAGTACTGTACTATTATTATTTTTCTCTTAAGCATAAGGCTTTAGGGAAGGTGCAATTTTTTGTACATTTCTTAATTCTAATAAGATTAATTCTCTTTCCCGCCCCCCAAAACCTTGCAGTGTCCATATACAAATATTAGGGCTCGTCTCGAAATTATCATGGTTTCAAAATACAAGTGTGTGTGTCTTGGGTGAAGGGAAGATCTAGGGGTTTCCAGTAGCTCACGTGACATATAAATAGGCTTAAAACTACTTTTCACACGACAGTATTTAGCAAAAGAAAACAAAAGAGCCTTTAATTTCTTTTTAAACCCTCCCTCCCGACCCTTTAGCTTTTTCTTTTGTTGACGGTTCTGTTTTGGCTAGAATCCAAGACAAACATAAGATTTATTCTGATATTGTGTTTTACATGCTGGATAAACATTAGCAATGGCATTTTCTCACACACTTTTTTTCATTTGGGAAAGAACATGATAAACTTTAGGTTGCTTTTCTCATACAATACGAGGTGCTGAAAATTACAGCACTGCTGAGTTTTTAGCCAAGCTAGAAAGAGCAAACGTGCACAGCTCCAGGACACTGCTCACTATGTTCCTTATGTAGATTAGCAGAGATCCATGCAAGAGCAAAGGATGGAGTGCAGCAACTGCTCACCTACTGACTTTAATGTTTCACTGAGCTAAGGCCACAGCATATAATTATTCCTCCGCAGTCACTCTCTCAGCTGGAGACAAAATGAAAGTTACAGCAGCATTTTTTCAAATTAGCACCACTGAAGAAGGACTTTTATGAGAAAGTTTAATTCAAAGGGGGAAGAGAAAAAGCTCAGATACATCTAGTCATAAATACTGCTTTACTTTTTAAACAGTTAAAGGCACTATAATTGCTGTCAGAGACGCTGCCATTATATATATTTAGAGCGACTTCTTTGGGTTTTAGCACATGAGCAAATTAACCCAATCCTGAATTAAGAGCATTTCCAAAGAGTTATGGAAAGCTTGATATATAGCATCAGATGTGGATGCCTGCAAAACAAGAACAGTGTAGCTGAAAAACACAATGGGTAACACAGGGCTATGTGACCTGCCTTAAGAACAGTCATGCTGATTTTCTACCCCCATCCAGTAATATCAAAAGACCCCGGTTAGTGGTTCCCAGATGTCCATTCTTAGCACAAGGCTCATCTATGCTAAATAATTGTGGACCCTATCTTGAAAGGTGCTGAGCACTGATGACTTCCACCGAGGGGGGCTACTTGAATGGGTGTTGAGAGCACTTGGCACCTCACAAGAGGCAGTCAGTAGGCTTGGAGGAACCAGCCTGACATTTGGTGTAGTAGGATGATCCTATGATTAAAACAACGGACAGGGACTCAAGAGACCTAGCTTCAATTCCCTTTTCTTCCACAGACTTTCTTGTGTGGTGTTGGTCAAAACACTTTCTCTCTCTATGCCTCAATTGTTCATCTGTAAAATGGGACTAATGATCCTTCCCTATCTCACAGAAGTGATGTGAGAAGATATGCTTGGAAGACACTCAGGTAGTACTATGGGAATGGGAGCTACATAACAAGATAGATATTGAATGAGTTAAGCTCCCCTGAGAACATGTTTTTGAAAGAGCATCCTTGTGAATAAGGCTTTCTATTTAAACTAAGTCACGGTGGGAACCCCAGACAACCTCCATGTATTGTATTGCCATTTGGACAGGCTTTTGTAATTAATGTAGCTAAATGCTTTTTAATGGTGGAAGTAGCTGTTTTCCAAATTAGCCAACAGTCCTCCAAAACCTTTGAAAACATTTGTTTTCCTCTTCATCTTGTCAGAGGTGAAGGGGCTTTTTGATTTGCCATTTGAAAGAGAACGCAAAGGCTGAAAAACATCACAGTTAGGCAACCACATTCCCAGAGGGCAGCCTACAGTTTGACACCTCCAATTCTGACCCCTTCCCTCCGCCAAAAAAGTTAGAAAATGATCTCCTTTCTCCCCAAGTCTACTCCCTCCTTTCTGAGGTGCAAGTGAACTTCAGTGTGAAAACTTTTAATGTTCCAGCTTCATATGACCAAAACCTGCAAACAGTGCCAAATTTTATGCTGTTAACGTATTGGAAAGTACATTCCATTTGGGACCGGTTAGATAATAAAGTCATCATTTGTCTTTAGTGCAAGGTTTCTGAAAGTGACAGGCAAATAGAAGAAAAGAAAAAATATTAGGTCTGTATTCTGCCACTGTCTGAATGCCACATATCCCTGCTTTTCGTGTTGTTAAAGGAGAATAAAAGGCAAGCAGCACTCCCTTTTTGGACACAGGAGAGTTTGGTTATCAGGTTTATTGGAGTGTATTATATTTACAGGAGGGTAAAAGTGTGCAGAAAGGTTGAATACATCTATTTCCCATTCTCAAAGAGTAACTGGCTTGCCAAGATTAGAATATATGGGCCCAGTTCTGCCCTCAGATATATAAGCATTACCACCAATTGATTTTAATGGGAACTGCATGAGTATATTTGAGAGAAAAATTGGGTTGCTTCTTTGTAGCAAAAATAATGTGCATTCCTACTATAGGTCTCTCATGTTCACTGGTCAAAAAACACCACACTGAAATTAAAAATGTTGCTGCTTAATATATATTACTGCTTTGCATTTCTTAAGGCCTCCCATCTAATATTATCCGAGTGCTTTACATATAAACATTAATGAATCAACCCACAATATACCACTTTGGAGTGTAGAAATATTACCCCAGTTTTAAAGATGGGGAAACTGAGGTACTGTGAGGTTATAGTACTTGTCTATGGTTGAGCACCAAAAATCTGAGCCAGAATCTTGATCTCCTAACTCCCAGCACTGCAGCTTTATCAATACTATACTTACATGTGAAAGATTCTACAATTCCACAAGCACAAGACACTTTGCTTATGTATACATTTAATTAAAAGGCTAGCTTGGATTGTTACTCTAATGACTGTGAATGTCTATTACTTTAGAATAATAGTTTCATCATCATCTTCCCTCTATGTGCATCAGTCAGCAAAGAAATGCATGAACATGTCCAGATTTTTAAGATGGGGGGGAGAGAGAGGAGGGGAGGAATGAAGGGAGGGGGAAGCCAGAGATAGAGAAGGAAAGGATGGAAATAAACCATATTTGTAGAATCTGAGGGTTGTGAACCTCTCAAACATTTACCAGGTCCATAAAAGTAATTTCCATTCCCCCGAATTCTCCCATTTTAATCTATTTCTTCCCTATCAGCACAATTCAGATAAAGTAGAATGTCCTTTTTACCTCACTAAAATAAAACCTCTCCTATGTATTATGGATAGTATAGTCCAACATGACATTCTCATAAACAAACTAGGGAAATGAGATCTAGATTAAATTAGTACAGTATAAAGTGGGTGCAAAACTGGTTAAAAGACCATTCTCAAAGAGTCGTTATCAATAGATCACTACAAAATGGTGAGATTGTGCTGGAACGTATCTAGTGAGGTTTCACAGGGGTCAATCCTGGGTCCGGTACTTTTCAATATTTTCATTAATGACTTAGATAATGGAGTGAAGAGCACGTTTATAAAATTTGCAGATGATGCCAATCTGGGACGAGTTGCTAGCACTTTGGAGGATAGGATTAGAATTCCAAAAAAAAACATGACAAATTGGAGAAAGGGCCTGAATGCAACATGATGAAATTCAATAAAGACAAGTGCAAAGTACTACATTTAGGAATTAAAAAAAAATCAAACACACAACTACAAAATAGGGAATAACTGTCTAAGCAGTACTACTGCTGAAAAGGATCTGAGAGTTATAGTGGATCACAAATTGAATATGAATCAACAATATGATGCAGTTACAAAAAAGGCTGATATCATTCTGGGACATATTAGTAGGAGTGTTGTATTGAAGACACATGATGTAATTTTCCTGCTCTACCCAGCACTGTGGGTGGGCGCCTCAGCTGGAGTACTATCTCCAGGTCTGTGCGCCACAATTTAAGAAAGATGTGGACAAATTGGACAGAATCCATAAGAGAGCAATTAAAATGATAAAAGCTTTAGAAAACCTGACCTATGAGAAAAGGTTTCGTCTTGAGAAAAGAAGACTCAGGGAAGACCTGATGACAGTCTTCAAATATGTGAGGGCTGTTATAAAGACCAATGATCAGTTGGCCTCCATGTCCACCAAAGGTAGGACAACAAGTAATTTGCTTAATGTGCAGTAAAAAGATATTATGAAACACTGTCTAAGTATAAAGATACTTAAACTCTGGAATAGGCTTCTCAGGGTGGCTGTGGAATCCACAACATAGATTTTTAAGAAGAGGCTGGAGAAACACCTGTCGGGGTGGTCTAGGTTTACTTGATCCTGCCCCAGGGCAGTTGGGCAGGATTAGATGACCTCTTCAGGCCCCTTTCCATCATTCTATAAAAACTCTCCCTGTCCCAATGCTAGGCTGTTACAAGTGGCATAGATGTTCTATGTGGGATATTCATTTTTCATTAGAATTTCTATGTTCCTCTCTGCTCTTCCTCCACTAGTTTCTCTATATTTGTTTTTCACTCTGACCACTTTCTGCTTGAATTTCATCATTACATTTCCCCCCCCTCTTCTCCCCGTTCCCATTTTCCCTAAGGAACACAAAGCTTGTATCATTAAATGGGCTGAAAATTAGGCACAAGTTCACCCACCCCTACTCTTTTATCATCAGCCCATCAAAAACCAATCAGCTCTATAACAACAGAACAACACTTTCTCAGATCGGTAACAAAAAGACCCTTCTCCTCCTGCTCACAATAGCCTCAGCTACTCGGATGAGAGTCAGGTGTTACAAACTCCCCAAGAAAGAGAGGAAATAGGCTCCTTAATTAGAATCCAGGTCATTAATTGATCCCAATAGATTTTTTTCATGCCCTCAATCAGCTTCACCTGGAGGAATTTGCCTCCACTTGTTACTGCTGAAACTATAACTCAGGCAAGGGAAAAATCCCCTTCCCATAGCCCCTGGACAGTTATTAACTCATGGCTCAGCTCTGTGTTGGGTTTACACATCTGGTCACAGGCTAAAAATGCTGCATTTTTTGGCTTTGTAATTTGCACATTCCTCTACTTTATAATTTACAAATCTCTAACTGGTTATTATTAATTATTATTATTATTATAGGTTGGGCTGGTAGCACTGCATGTTATTAAGGTTGCCTGACTTTTCCATTGTAAGACCCTGTTTTCAGTTGCATACATCTCTGTGGAACTTTAACTGTTTGGGCTGCAATTTTCAAGGCTGGGTGTTTGCCTCTGGCATTTTTGGGGAATTCAGCTGTTTCTGAGAATGAGGCCAGGGAAAAATATGCTGTTTTGCCATGCTAAAAAATTCTTGAGATCTCTTTGGAGCAAGGACTTGAAATTTGGAAGTGGGTGGCCTTTTTTAAGGGATGTGCCTTTTGCATTCCTGTGAAAATCTGCCCAAGCTAGAAGCCTTTGAAAAATCACAGTTTGCATATGCTCAACAGCAGCTAAAATCTCTGAAGTCTGCCCTCACTGAGCATGCTTGAGCCTCTCAGCTCCTAGTGATGACCCAGAGTATGCACCAAAGCCATTCCCACAGTGAGACTGAGTATGCTCCAACCCAGGGTTACATGGGAGAACCCGGACCTTTCCTGTAATGGCTGCTTCCCCTGCCCTTCTGGACAAGGGTGGGCTCAGGCACTGGAAGTCAGACAAGGGAGCGTCTGTCCTGTGCTCTCAGTGACCACACTACTTGCGCCCAGGAACTGTGAGGGAGGAAGTAATCTGATTCAAATGCAAAGGGGATAAACGTGGGACATGAGGGAGAGAACAAGGAGTCTGGTGAGACTGGGGCTGGAGAAGGGAGAGAAACTGGGACAGGGAGTTGGAGTGGGGGATACTGGAACTAATTTGGTGGGAAAGCTGGGACAGGAGTCACAGAGAAAGAGGCTAATTGGTTGGGCAAAAGACTGGGAGCTGTGGGGGAAAGAATGAGACTGGAAACTGGTGAGAGACCAAGAGGGGGGACTGTAAGTCATTTGGCTGATGGAGGGGAAATAGAGTTTGGACACAGCTTGGGGGGAGACTGGGACTACGAACCAGTGGAGGGAGATGGGAGGGATGAGACAGATCTGACAAGGAGCTAGGGTGCAGAGGGAGAACTGGGACAAAGAGCTGGGGTTGTGGGTGAGGGAGATTAGATGAGGAGCCTGGGGATAAAGACTGTGACTGGGAACTAGTGAGGTGAGGGAGAGAGTTTGGATGAGAAGCCAGGCAAGAGAAACTGGGACTGACTGGGCAAGGAGACTGGGGACAAGGAGCTGGGCATAAGGGTGGGGAACTGGGACTGGCTGGGTAAGTATAGTGGGGGGAGACCGAGTTGTGGAATAAATTGAGTCTCAGACAGTGAGTCTGGAGAGAGAGAGAGAGAGAGAGAGAGAGAGAGAGAGATCAGGACTGGCTGGCCAAAGAGACTGGGACTAAGACAAGAAGCCAGGTGTGCGAAAGAGACAAGACAGACAGAGGTTGGAGAGGGTGGGGCAGAAGGGGTCAGGCTTATAGGAAATGGGCAGAACAGTCTGTCCCCACTAGACACACTGCCTTCCAGAGCCTGGAATGGAAGCCAAGATTCCTGAGTCTCCCCTTTTCTTTGCCATCAGCAAATATGTGCAAAAGTGAAACCCACTGGGAAAGTGTGTCTCTCATCCCCTTCTAGTGCTTGTCTACATACAGGATGGCAACCTACTAGTGCTATCATTTACTTTGTTAGCTCAAGTGGCAAAGGTCTGCGTGGTGGATCTTAAAATATTTTGGTCAACTGAAACCATTTCCCCCCCCCCAAGTTTTTTGGTTCAATTTGGACAATTTTGGGTGGTTTTCACCTTTGTGTATGTGTTTGTGTGTCTTAAAAAATTGGTCAGATTTCAAAATAGCATGACATTTCAAAATGAAAAAGCCAAAATGAAATGGTTCAAAACAGTCAAAGAAAAATGTTTGGACTATTTTGATTTCCCCCCATAGTTCTTTGGCTGAAACTATTATTCAAATTTGACCCAAATCTGCAAATGGTTTTGGAGCCCCCCCCCAAAAGCATTTTTCAGCAAAAATGTTATTTGCTAAAAACATTTCACCCAGCGCTAATTCTGAGCACTCAGAATTGCAACTTCAAGGTCAGCAGGAGCTATATTTGAACACATTAAGTGCTATATACTACCAAGTACTCTGAAAAATCAGGTCCTAGGAGTCTGAAATGGGAACCCAAAATTAGTGGACACTTTTGACCTTAATCTCTCTGTGTCTCAATTTCCCATGTATAAAATGGGGGTTATGCCAACCCCACACCTCACTGGGGGACTGTGAAAATAAATTAATTAGTATTCAGGAAGTACTTGGATACAAGAGTGATGAGCACCATAGGTAAGCTCATGAGGAAATTAATAATTCTGACTTCAGAGCAGGGTTTGAATAGTGTGCAGTAAATAAGGCACAGGGCCCCAAACTGAGCAAAGAGGATAAAACAAAATATTGAATAGCTGCTCATTAAGTGAGCACTATCTATTCTGTGCACAGAATGGGGGTCCTGGAGAAAAAATAATATGTGATCATGTGATTAAAGACTATGTTGTAAACAAAAGCACCAGGGGGCCAAATGAAGGTTGCACTAGCAGAGCCTAACTTTTGACTGCTTGATTTTACAACCTGAATAATATTGTTTTAACACAGTATTTTGTGTGTAATTATTTATACAGTTCCACACAGTAGGTGTGCATGATGCTTTGCAGATATAGAACACTGACCAATCCTTGCCCCAAGGAGCTGGCGTGCTGACACCAAACAAAGAATGGGAAAAGAAGGGGTATGGGAGGACAGGAGTTACAACTGTGAGAGATCATGAGATGTGTTTATTGCTATGTATGCAACATTTTAACTTCTCTGTGGTTTGCTTATTATTCATATAATACTATATATTAAAATTTTATGAGCAGGTATGTGATAAGACGCTAACCAAAAGAAGTCAGTTGCAAAGAGGGATATTAAGGGAGAGAGTTAGGCTGAAAGGGTGTTCAGGGTCAATGCTTAATGATGCTTACAATCATTTTTTCTATTATGGTAGACCGTAAGGCCCCCAACTGAAACCAGGAGTACATTGTGCTAGGCGCTGTGAAAACACTTAGGCATAGATGTACCCTCTAGCTCTGCTTGAGATGCCACCTAACAATAGCAGTGAGGCCAGGGTAGTACGGTGGCAGTTTGGGCTAGCCAACTGTGTACAACAGCCCAGACCCCTGGGTCTAGCCCGAGTTGGCACTCATGCTACACTGGCTGCACTCCTATTTTAAGCATACTAGCTCAAGCAGAGCTAGCACAGGTATGTCTACATGAGCTGGGAATCACACCTCCCAGCTTCAATGTAGCCATACCCATACCAAGAAACAAGCTCTGCCCCTAAGAGTTTACAATTAAAACAGACAAATGGTGAAAAGGAAACCAGAGGCACAGAAAGGTGAAGTGACTTGCCCAAAGTCACACAGCAAGTTGATGGCAGAGCCCAGAATAGACTGGACTCCCAGTGCAGTGCTCTTCTTAACCCCAAAACAGACATGATATCAGTGAGCTATTCCTTTTGAAAAAGAACAAAGCTGATAAAAAAAAAAAGAAACATTTTGTTCAGACATTTTTGAAAATAAATGTTTTGGTTCAAAACCAATTTTTGTTTAGAAATGTCCTTTAATTTTATTGAAAACACGTTAAAATGCTTGAAATCAAAACAAAATCCCTTTTTTTCCCCATTCACCAGAAATGTCAAAATACTTCATTTTTGGGTTGATCCAAAAATGTCTCCCCCTTCTCCCCTGCCAATTTTTTGGAATCGGCAGTGAAACAAAAAATCCATTATTTGCACAGCTCTAGCATTCTGGTCACCTGCTGGAGCAGCTTGCAGGATTTGGGGTCTTACTTTGAAATCTCTCTGCCCCGCGTATTATGGGTAGTAAGTACCTTATAAGGCCTTCTACTTGAGAAAACTTTGTTGGAGATACAATTGCTGTAGTCACTGTCAGTTCTGAAAGTGTGAAGATAGTTGTACATGTCATTTCATATCTGAGCACAGATTTATGCTTGCAAACACATACAAGTCTACTGTATACTAAGAGCCAGATTTTGCCTTTGAATGCACACATGGTTTTCACTGACTTACACAGCATTTGATGGGCAGACTCGGATTGTAATTCTCTCAAGTGATTTTCAAAGGCTGGCATGTATTTCAGTTGCACTTTCTCAGAGTTTAGTCATACATCCCTTACGATAATAAATAATAAATAAACTTTTAATTTTTAAAGCCACCCATGCCTGAAGGCCCCTGGAAGCCTGAACAAAATGAATTAAAAAATATAATTTGCCAAAAGTAGGCAACATCGTAGAATACCTCCTGGAGCATGAGCTAAGCATTATGTGGGACTCATTAGCTTATGTAAACACTTTGGACCTGATTTTCACTTACTCATAGGCTCTTTACTGCACTGACAGTGCAGACGGGCCTTAAAGTGTGTGAATGTAATTTACTCCCACTGCCAGAACTCTGTAAAGTGTCTTCAGTGCAAATGAGACTCAGACCTTTTCTTTCTGTAATAGGTCTGTTTTCCTAGAAACTACTTAGTTTGTAAAGTAACTAAAGCCTAGCATTTAGTCAACTTTATAATGATTAGTAAAAATAATACAAAATGTTTAGAATCTTCTGTAACAGCCTTTACAATCAGTTTTCAAATACTGGGCCAAACTAGTCCCTAGTGTAACTGCACTGGGCTCAATGGAGTTCAGAACCATAGATGACTCTGTCCCATTCTTGCTAACTGGTACACTTTCATATAACGCAAAACTAATTGGCTCCTGGATTATTAAAGTGAATCAAGACAACAGCATTTTACATCACATATTACTTGTCCTTTATAACAGTTACATGCTTTCCAGTTTATTTTATTTTAAAGTTGATCTAGAGCCTAATATCTGGAACTGGTAGAAATTTAGCAAGAATTCATGAATTTCATGCATTGTTTTCTACTGGAGCTCCAATGCTTAAGGAACAGAAATATAAGAAATATAATTTATTGTAAACTGTTCATACAAAACTCTACTTTGACTTCACGGGAGTTCAGCTCCCAGATGGAGGAGAGGGGATTGTGTAGAAGGCTCAGTTCTACAGTCCCTGCTCATCTAAGGAACTACATAGAATCCCAAAGTCTTCAGCTGACTTTACTACATAGGCAGTGGATCTGCTATGACATAGAAGCTTTGAAAGTGACATGCTCTAAATTTTCCTGCTAAATTTTTAAAACTGACTCAAATTCAGATAATGAACCTAAGATTTTAATACAAACAGGTATTTAAAAAATAAACAAACATTTATTTTCTTTCCCAATAAGTGTTTTTTTGAAGACTTAAGGAGTTGACCTCAAGGGGAGTAAAAATGGCATTGTTTTCAATACTAGTTTGTTTGCAAACAGGTTAGGAGCGGAGTTGGAATTCACACACTGTAGGAGAGAACACATCAGTTTAAAAGATTTTGCTATCAGCATCTCTGGTACTGCAGCATCAGCTGCTGTTGCCGTAGTACTAAAACCAGTTACAGATTTTAGGCTCCCACAGGTCCCTAACATTGATCTGAAGTGATTTCATACTCACAGGAAGTGAATTAAAAAAAAAATAAAAAGGTAATACATGCAAAAAACACCCACAATTTGCTAATTCAACATGAGGACTGAGATTTTTACATGGACAAAAGTTAGCAAATTTTAAGTGATATTTCCCACATGATCCATAACTTAGATCTTTAGCTTATGTGTAACATTTCCTAAAATTTTCTATAATCATAACTTTATTGTCTTCTTTGTGTGGATCAGAGGCAAAGCTGAATCCAAAACGAGAGATGTTTTTGCCTTGCAGTGAAGCGAAAATTAAGGCAGATGTTGACTTTTAAGCTGTGGTATGTGACATTTTAATGGCATGCGATAGGTCTTTCACTTTATTGGGAAGCATGAAACATGCCATCAAATGCTGCAAAATACTTTGCACTGATTAGGAATGCTATATTACTGGGCTATGCTGTGGTGTATTTTGTGCTTCAAAGTCACAATTATGATATGAAATTTGGGGATGAGTAAGGAGTGTTTGTGGTAGTGAAGATTGTAGTAACTTTTGGGCAGTGTATACAACAGCCTGGACATGCATATTTGATCTAATCAGTTTGGGCCTTGCTGTTTCAAGTGAAGACTGCTTATTCCTCTCATGAGGCCTGTACAAAGCCTATTGAAATCAGTGGGAGTCTTTCCACTGACTTCAATGGGGTTTAGATCAAGCAGTTAGTGCTAATCATACTTATTATGCTAGTCTATGTCATCCTCCATAAAGAAATTATTAGGGGATCTATAGTGGATTATACAGCAAGGAAAAGTCACATGGAAGACAGAGTTAAAAAGACATCCGAAGGAGTCTTGACCCTGTACCTGTTGACATCAATGGGAATAGGATTAGGCCCATGGTCAGATTTAGGGATTAATTATTGACTGCAGGCCAATTTATCCCCTACTTCAAGTTTCCCCCCCAGAAATGTGTGGAAGGAGATAATTAGGCCAATGCTACATGCTCTTTTGAAGGTACAGTAGATTAGATACTAAACAGAGGGAGCACGGGCTTTGAGTCGAACAAGAAGTAACAGGTTTTTTTCCCTCTTGAATCTTGCAGTATCACATAGAGTGGGTGCCCTTCTGTGTGTCGTCTTGGACCAACCTCTTTGCTGATGGCATAGCTCCCCTTGATTTCCGGTTTGCATCTGCAGAGCACTAAGAACTGAGTTTTCTTTCCAGTTCCACCATTGACTCACTATGTGACTTTTGGCAAATAAAAAGAAAAGTCAGTTTCACTTCTGTTCGCAATCAGTTTCTAGGTTCTCATGTATTAGCTGAATGCTGCGATATTTGGGCTGAAGAAACTGCAGGAAAATATTTATTTGTCTAATAAACACTATTTCCTTGGTTGGCAGTGTTGCTGTAGATATGCCGATCTGCAATAAAATTACAGCCCTTCCCCCAAACATTACCGCTGCTGCAGAATTAACGAAACTATGACACAGAATTATTTTAGCCTTCATGAAGAAATCAGCCCTGAAGAGCAGCAGAATTTTGCAAGAAATTACAAATTAAAACAAAAAAGTTACTTCTGCCAGTTGTTACAAGCACATGATCTTAGGGCGTTTTGGCACTAAATATTTTCATTAGGATGAGCCCTTAGGTGTTTATTTGACATTGGGTTATGAAATAGCAACAAAAAGTAGAAGCTGGCTTTGCTAAATGCTTTCCTAGAAGAAAGGCAAATGAGATTTTTTTAGATTATTTTACAAGTGGGACTTACCTCTGGTGAGCATTTCCAGAATCATTGCTATCGCAGGAGGTATTCCTCACAGAGCACAACTCTGCTGTGCAAGTTCCATCCCTTTCAGCAGAGTCCTCCTGACCATTCACTGGCTTGTCTTTCAATTTCATATTGTCATTTTGTGAATCCAAAGATACGACATCAGATGGAGAACTCACAACACCTGAGTCTTCAGTGGTGTCTTCTGATGCAAAACAGCTGCTTACTGATGTTGTCTCTTCTACCTCTGATAGTTCCAAAACCATATCATCCACAACATAAATATTATCATGTGCGAGCAGCTGGCTCTCTGAATGAAATACAGTAAAGATAGTTAGCTAAAAATCACTGCTCATGCTTAGATAACTGAAAGAACATAGGGTGAAATCCTGGATACACTGAAGTTAATGGGAGTTTTGCCACTGACTTCAATGGGTCCTGGTTTTCATCCTTGATCTAAATACTAGTTTGACTGGAAATGAATGGAAATGCCACCAGAAACAGCAGACCAGAAACAGCAGACATTTGATAAAGATGACCTACAAAAGGAAAAAAAAAAAAGGGGGGGGGGACTTTGCCTATCTTTGCTTCCTGAAAGGTGGTTCTCCTCTTGCATATCCCCCTGCACATTTTTTTCCTTACCATTTTTTCCTTTAAAAATGTCAGCAAACTCAAGTCTGTCTCCGTTTACTTTGAAGAACTTCTTGGAGGATTATAGGAGTGAAAGCTTTCTGCTCCTTCAAACAAAGGGGCAGAGCTATGTTAATCTTTAACAAAGAGAACTACATAAGAGCTAAGTATTATTAATTATTATTATTATTATTAAGAACAGAAAACCCCAACATTTCAGTTTTATAAAGAAGCAACAGGGAACACACACAATATTTTTCCTTTTGCAAGTCAAACTTTAACCTTGTAAAAGATGTAAGTGATGAGACTTTTAACAGACACAGTATAATTGTTAACTCAATACTTCAATTAATTTCCTATGCTTTTCCCTCCTTCTTTAAGCGAAATATACAATTTTTGATTCCCCCAAAGATATATACAAATTTGGGCAATTTATTCATGTAAGGGGAACTCCCACTGATGTCAACAGTTTTGATGATGGGTTGGAGGCAGATTCGAACAGATTTCTTTCAACAAAAGGAATTAATATTATATTTATAGATTAGATAAAAATATCTGCTATGACCTGATCCTACAAATATTTATGATTGCGCTGAACTTTAATTATGTTAATACTCCCACTGGTGCCAATGGGTCTACAATGATGGGTAAGAACAAGCACACGCTTAAGTGTTTTCAGGATCAGGGCCAAAGACTTAGAAATAATACATGATCCGCAAATCAGTAAGAGGAATACAGACAAACAACTATTTCATCTGTTTCGTTACATTTTGAGCTGTAGTATATTATTCCTGAGGCTTTTAAAATATCTATTAGTCAACTGAGGACCACTTTGTGTAGAAAAAAAAGATGTATCATAGAAATGGAGCTTTAAGTAAAATATTTATTTTTAAAAGATTTATCTTAGCAATGAAGCTTCAAATAACATTTAAATCAAATCAAACCAAAATTCTCTTTGGCTGAGTTACACAATGCCATTAAATACTGAAATTGATTTCTGACAGCAGAAACAATAAAATCCATAGGGTTACAAATCATGATTAAAGCGATAAGTGCTGTCAAAACATATTTACGACTGAGGCTGCTGCAAAAATTCTACTGCAAGTTTGAGGGGGATGTTACTCAGTTTTGTTAACCTTATTTTCTAGGATGCTAGCTCTTGTTTTTCACATTTAATCAAAGATTTTATTCTATTTAAAAATCCTGTTAAAATATTCTTAAAAAATAAATAAGAGGCAGTACATTGATTATGGTATGGTCATGGTATAGGAAAGTGGTTAGAAGAGCATCAACACATGCACAGATCTGAGAATAACCATAGTACATAATCACCAACACTGAAAAAGGATAACATGACCAGAAAATACACTATAAACAAACACCACCACACTGTTTGTGCTGCTTGGTTTTCAATTACATTGAAAAATACAATTATTAAAGCTATAGTAAGAGAAGAACAGATCACAGTGGAATACATTATAGTGAAGTAAGAAAGCAATTTAAAGAATGAAGCAAACAGAGTGGCCTTTGGTTTAGAAGCAATGCACAATGCAATATACCTTGATGCATGAAGTTCTGTATGTGACAATAAAATGGCTATATCTATTGCCACAAACATGCCATAAATAAGTCTGATCTGCTGCTGCCAGAGCTGTGCGTGCTCAGTTTGCTGCTTTAGCGCAGCTGGCTGGAGTGATCCCATCCCACCCCTGCAATATGTGTCTGCCTGTGGAATTCTCCCCTTCCTCCTCCGTGTCTCCCAGCAACCCCACCTTTCCCCCCACCCAGCAAATGTCTCCTGATGTGACAAATGGGTCTGAGACCTCCACTGGCCAATATCATCCAGCAAGTTGCCCAGTTAAGGGAAATGTCTTGAGATCCCCAAAGCTCCCACCCCATACACTGAAAAACAAAATAAATAACCCTCTCCCAAACCCCTAGGCCCAAGTGAGAATTGAAACCAGTGTGTAAGCCTTTGACTCCTGCAGGCACACGACTCAATGTGAGGACTTCCCCATGGTCATTAAACTGCAGTTCTACTCTGAAAAGTGACAGTGTAAAATGGCACCTCCCTATTCAACAAGGAAGGAGTAAAGGTATGATTGAAGTTGCTTCTAAAAGAAAAAAACCCAGATGCTTGTTCCGTTCTTCCTCTTATCACACCACTCCCAACGAAACAGCAAATATACGGCCACATCCTGACATCCTTACTCAGTGGAAACTGCCACTCAAGTCACAATTATAGACTGAGTAAGGACTTCAAGATTTGGTCCATAGATAGTAATTACTACAGATAAATTAACGTTGCTGAAACACTGCTGCACTCTGGACGGCTGTCTATACTAATAACTGTACAACGGGGCCAAACTCTGCTCTCAGTGACATCCAGCTTCTCCCCGAACTTCATTTGGGTTGTACCAGTGTAACATAGTGTAGAGTTAGACCTGCAGTTGATAAATAAGCATTAACATTTCCTATTGTGTGCCATGTCTTTTCTAAATGGAATTAGACGGTGCCCAGCAATTCACAGCACACTTTCTCACCTACCAGGTTACAGACTCTGGAAAGCCCAAATGTGTCTTCTAACACAGATCTGCCCTGCCTAGCAATAAAATGCCCTGCCTTTGCACAATTAGGTCAGTCACAAGTTACCAACTTTTTTTTGTTTTGGTTTGGTTTTTTGTTTTGTTTTTAAGACTGTTTCCTGTGATCATCTAGAGGCAAAGAGGAGAGTAGCTCATCAGTCAGGAATGTGAGCTCTTGCTTAACACAAAAGGAACCTTGTCACTCTAATCTCAATACCCTGTAAGTAATTAAGATAACACTAAACTCTGAGCTGAGGAGAATCAGATAGTATACCTATAAATGAATATATTTTGATATTGCATGTATATATATATATATACACATTATACACACATACAATATATAAAATACATACAGTGTCTACATATGGGACAGGCATCACTTTCAGTTCTATCCTGCCTGATTTACATTTTCCACAATTTCAAACTGATTATTAAATTTAATATTTTATGAGTGACAGGGATATATCCTGTTCCTAGTTACATTGATGTAAGCCTGGAGTATCTCCACTGCATTCAAATGAGGTCAGATTCAGGCTCCAAGACTTTAAAACAAGCATATCCTAAGAGTATGAGCCTGCACTCACTGAAGCCAGTCACAAAACTCTCTCAGTGGCTTCAGGTTAAGCTGCTTTATTTTCCAAATTACGTCTTCTGTTTTTATGACATTGCTGGTTTACTGCCATATCCAGCAATGATAGAAACAGCAAATCAAAATGCATTTTAAAAGAGGAAATTGTTGCTTTAACCCCTGTCTAGTGAATAATCGGGGCTCTGTAATAGATTTACAAATGAAACGTTCCTTTAATTCTTCTCAGTACTTGCTCTCTGTGCTAACAGGGCAACCATTATTTTCAGATTTCTTTCAACTGCTTGTTTCACTGCCAAATTTTCTCTTTTCACAGGGTGAAATCGTTTTGCTGTACTGCAAATGGTTCATTACAGTATTTTTGTGAGTAATAATAATAAAAAAATTACCATATGTTAAACAACACTGAATTCTTATAATAGCCCAAATATTACAACATACTTATTTTAGTGACAGTGCTCAAAACCTCTAGTAAGAGATTTACACTATTGAAGAACAGTTGCTCTAATTATTAGCAATAGTCATAAAAAGCTGGACATGGGTCACACAAAAAAGCAATATTTGAAAAAATTTCAGTAGTATATTGTCAAGAAAGAAAATGTACCTTTATAAGAGGCAGGGCAGGTGACACATCAAAAATATAGTCTATAATTAATTTTTATAATGATTACAAGAGATTATGAAAATAGGTAATACAAGGATCACGGTAGCAATTTTCATACAAGATAGACATTTTCTAGAAAAATTATTTTGTTTTTAACAATGGACTAAAAACTTAATGCAAATATAATTGGGAAACCAGTAGCTCTCCCTAAGCAGAATTAGCAAAAAAAAAGTATAAGACAAGATGGACCAAATTCTCCCTTGAATTATGCCAGTCCAGGCCCATTTACTTCAGTCAGGTTGCCTAATGTAACTGCCTAATTCAACTGATGGGTATCTCTACACTCTACACTTTGGGTGCGTCCAGGCTACCTGCCGAATCGGCGGGTAGTAATCAATCCATCGGGGTTCAATATATCGCGTCTCATCTAGATGCGATATATCGATCCCCGAATGCGCTCCCGTTGACTCCAGAACTCCACCAGGGCGAGCAGTGGTAGCGGAGTCGACGGGGGAGCCGCAGCCGTCGATCCCGCGCCATGAGGACCCGAGGTAAGTCGAAATAAGATACGTCGACTTCAGTTACGCTATTCCCATAGCTGAAGTTGCATATCTTACATCGACCCCCCGCCCCGCAGTGTAGACCAGCCCTCAGAGTGACAGATGTGATTCCCAGCTTGAGAAGACATACCCACAATAGCTCTGATTGCAGCAGTGTGAACGGCAGAAGGGGCTAGCTGCCCTGAATATGTACCTGTCTAAGATGCTAGGCACATACTGGGGGGTGGGTGGGGGTGGGCAAGCCCCTCCCACCACTCTTGCTGCCAGAGGTGTGCTCTATTTTTAACATGCTAACTCAGTCAGAGATAGTATGGGTATGTCTCCTCAAGCTGGGAATCAAGCCCTCAGCTTGAAGTGTAGATATACGTGTGTGTGTGTGTGTGTGTGTGTGTAATTGAAAGCCTTGCAGAACTCAGTCAGTTTGACAGCTCTTCTCAGTAACCACAATATATATTTATGGTCATTCAAATGGGATCAACAGAAGGAACCCAGATCCAGCTCTGAGGCTTTACCTCTCCTTGTGGTTGCTCTGCAAGGACTGGGGTCCATGGGCCAGGAGCAGGTACAGATGGTTGCTCTTCGCTAGGGTGACCAGACAGCAAGTTTGAAAATTTGGGACAGAAGGTGGGGGGTAATAGGCACCTATATAAGACAAAGCCCCCCAAAATCGGGACTGTCCCTATAAAATCAGGACATCTGGGAACCCTACTCTTCACAGTGCAGTCCCCCTTCCTACTCCAGAGCATCCTAGTGTAGCATAATGCTGGCCTAGTCAGGATTAGTCTGCATGTTGTTCATGGTCATCTCCGCACACTTTGAGAGCTGGGGCTCAGGGACACCAGCCAGAATCAGAGCCCATGGGAGTGCAGCTTCTGCAGCTGCGATTATGATCCGGAGGCCTCCACATGAAAGGCTTTAACCTTTGCAGAGTGTCATATACTTCTGTACCCGAAATGGACTAGTTACAGAGTTTGCTTACATGCACCAGATGTGTTCATCATAAGATCCTTTGATGCTATGCCAGGTATGGCTGAGGTTCATTTAAATAAAGTATTTTACACATTGCAACCTAGTGACTGAACAGTACAATACAGTTTAGCATTCCATTACATCTTCCTCTTTAAGTTCTACAATCCTACCATTTTACAATATGTACACTATCACGCGGTCTTTGAAGTTTAATCCGTTAAGCAGCTCTGAATTGTGCTGGTTTTCTAATTACACCACCCCAACATGTAACAACTTGATCATCTGGCTGTCCATTAGTTGCAACAGCTGGCTGTGGTCATCAGTTTGGAATCCTTGAGTCTTCTTGTTTTGCATCTGCCATCTGAACAGTTTGCTCTGTTGATTGTTCTTTCTGAGGAACAAACTATAGATGTTGACGGTTTCTGTTGAATGCTCAACCACATATGACCTGGGCACTGGATTCTTTTTCTTTACGACAGCTGGAGTTGTTCATCCTTTTTCTCCACCCAATTTGACATGAACACAGTCACCAGGTTCTAGATCTGTCAGTTCTCTGAGTGATGTCTGTTGTAAAAGTGTTCATAAGCTTTTTTAGTCTTTTTGTCCAATTTGGCTACTCTCTTCATGTCTGGCCAGTTTGGAGATAGATTCTTTTCCAAAGCTGGAACAGTAGTTCTGAATTGTCTTCCCATCAGCAGTTGTGCTGGACTATATGCAGTAGCCGCTACTGGTATTGATCTGTAGCTTAGAAGAGCAAGGAATGGATCTTCATGCTATAGGATTTTCTTGGCTGTCTGTACAGCTCTCTCAGCCTCTCCATTTGCTTGCAGGTAATGTGGGCTGCTAGTAATATGATCAAAATAATATTTTCTTCAGAAGAACTTAAATTCTGCTGCAGTGAATTGGGATCCATTGTCTGTCACTGGTTGTTCTGGAATACCAAAATGAGGAAAAGTGCACTTCAGTTTCTCAATAACACTGAAGCATGTTACGTCTTTCAAGTACATTATTTCTCTATATATGGGAAAATAGTTCATGATGACCAGGTAATGAGGCCACTGAATTCGTATAAATCTGCAGGTAGTCACTTCCAACATCTGTCTGGCAGAGGCATCTTTATTAAAGGTTCTTTGTGTCGTGTTGGTCCGTTAGTTCTTCAATGTTCACATGCAGATACTTATTCTTTATGTCCTTGCTGATGCCCAGCCACCACACTGACTGGTTGGGCCATTTACGACATCTAGTTAATCCTTGATATCCTTCATGGATGAGGTTTAAGATTTCTCCTCTCATTTTGTTTGGAATTACAAGGTAATTGCCTTTAATCATGACTCCATTTGACTTGCTTAATTGTCCACATACGGCAAAGTAGTCTCTTGTCACTTTCTTAGCCCTGGTCTACACTACGAGTTTAGGTCGAATTTAGCAGTGTTAGATCGATTTAACCCTGCACCCGTCCACATGATGAAGCCGTTTTTGTCAACTTAAAGGGCTCTTAAAATCCATTTCTGTACTCCTCCCCGACGAGGGGATTAGCGCTGAAATCGACCCCGCTGGGTCGAATTTGGGGTAGTGTGGCGCAATTCAACGGTATTGGCCTCCGGGAACTATCCCAGAGTTCTCCATTGTGACCGCTCTGGACAGCACTCTCAACTCAGATGCACTGGCCAGATAGACAGGAAAAGCCCCGCAAACTTTTGAATTTAATTTCCTGTTTGGCCAGCATAGTGAGCTGATCAGCACAGGTGACCATGGAGTCCCAGAATTGTAAAAGAGCTCCAGCATGGACTGAACGGGAGGTACAGCATCTGATCACTGTATGGGGAGACGAATCCGTGCTATCTGAACTCCGTTCCAAAAGATGAAATGCCAGAATATTTGAAAAAAATCTCCCAGGGCATGAAGGACAGAGGTTATAACAGGGACCCGCAGCAGTCCCGTGTGAAGCCTACCAAAGAAGAGAGGCAAACGGCCACTCCGGATCAGAGCCCCAGACATGCTGCTTCTATGATGAGCTGCATGCCATTCTAGGGGGTGCCCCTACAACTACCCCTGTACTTCCCTCCTCCCCAACCCCTCCGGGGCTACCTTGGCACTTATCCCCCCATTTGTGTGACAAATTAATAGAGAATGAATGAATTTGAAACAACAATGACCTTATTGCCTCTGTAAGTGGAGATCAAAGGGGGGAGAGGAGGGCGGTTGGCTTACAGGGAAGTAGAGTGACCCAAGGGGGCAGGTTTTCATCAAGGACAAACAAACAGAACTTTCACATCGTAGCCTGGCCAGTCATGAAACTGGTTTTCAAAGCTTCTCTGATGTACAGCGTGCCCTGATGTGCTCTTCTAACCGCCCTGGTGTCTGGCTGCGCGTAATCAGCGGCCAGACGATTTGCCTCAACCTCCCACCCCGCCATAAACGTCTCCCCCTTACTCTCACATATAATAACGATTGGAATATTGGTTTCGCTGAGGTCTACCGAGTCAGTAAACTGCTCCAGCGAGCTTTTAAATGTCCAAATTCACATTCTACCACCATTATGCACTTGCTCAGCCTATAGTTGAACTGCTCCTTACTACTGTCGAGGCTTCATGAGCCATGGGAGCAAGGGGTAGGCTGGGGTAGGTGCAACTACACGGTGCTGCCGACTGGGGGAGCACCCTGAAGCAAAAGCCTCCAGCCGGCATGATATTCCAGGCAGGACTGAATCTCCATTAGACAAAACTTAAAGAAGAGAATGACCTGGAGTCATTCACATTTTTGTCCAGGTGCCCCCAACCGACCGAGGCCGGTCAGGAGCACCCATGTCTGCCCAGGCGCCTCCAACCAACCTAACCAAGGTCAGCCAGGAGCACCCACGGGATGACGACGACGGCTAGCAGTCGTATTGCACCATCTGCCGTCCGCAAGGCAAGGCAAGGCAATGCAAGGCAAGGGAAGGGGATGCTGCTGTATAGCACTGCAGTACTGCGTCTGCCAGCAACACCCAGGAGACATACGTTGACAGTGAGCTGAGCGGGCTCCATGCTTCCCGTGGTATGTCGTCTGCACGGGTAACCCAGGAAAAAAGGTTTCAGAGTAGCAGCCGTGTTAGTCTGTATCCGCAAAAAGAACAGGAGTACTTGTGGCACCTTAGAGACTAACAAATTTATTAGAGCATAAGCTTTTGTGGGAAAGCTTATGCTCTAATAAATTTGTTAGTCTCTAAGGTGCCACAAGTACTCCTGTTCTTTTTCCAGGAAAAAAGGCGAGAAACGATTTTTTGCTGTTGCTTTCAAAGAGGGAGGGAGGGAGGGAAGGGGGCCTGACGACATGTACCCAGAACCACCTGTGACAATGTTTTTGCCCCTTCAGGCATTGGGAGCTCAACCCAGAATTCCAATGGGCAGCAGAGACGCAGGAGCTGTGGGATAGCTACCACAGTGCAGTACTCTGAAAGTCGACGCTAGCCTCGGTACTGTGGACGCACACCGCCGACTTAATGTGCTTAGTGGGGACACACACAATTGACTGTATCAAATCGATTTCTAAAAAATAGACTTCTATTAAATCGAACGAATTTCGTAGTGTAGTCATACCCTTTAGATACTTGGGCCAGCCACCCCAATGTAACTTAGAACTTCCTGAAGTTGAGTGTCTGTGAGGTTGCTTTTTGAAGGTGGTGTGGTGTCTTTTCTGACAATGCTCTGCATGCATTCATACCATCCATGAACACCTTTATGTCATCTTAGAGTGTCTGCTTCTATCAGATTTTTCCCAGGAAAATATTTAACAATTGGGTTAAATGGCATTAACTGTAGCAATAAACGTTGGCATCTCAGTGGTGCTTGATCCAGGAGTTTTCCATTGATGAGGGTTACAAACAGTTTATGGTCTGTTATCAGTGAAAAGTTCTCACAGATATCTGTAAAAGTTCTCACAGGCCCGTACTCTTACCAGGCACACCTATTCAATCTGTGCATACTGTTTTTCTGCTACCGTGAGTGTGCAAGAACAAAATGCAACTGGCTTCCACTCAGAGCCATGTTGTTGCAACAACACACCACTTACGCCATAGCTGCTTGCATCCGCAATGACCCTTGTGGATTTGTTCACGTTATAGTACCTGAGAACTGCTGCTGTTGAGATCATTTATTTTATCTTTTTGAAGGCAATTTCTTGATTTGGCCCTCATAGTCAATAAGTGTTGGAATTTAACAGTTCATTCAGTGGTTTTGTCACTGTAGAATTATCTTGTAGGTATTGACCAAGGTAATTTACCATCCTCAGTATATGTCTGTATTCTGGTACATTAGTTGGTGCATTCAATTCTCAAATTGCGTTTATGTTCTCAGGGTTACGTTCCCATCTTTGTTTATTGTTTTTCCCAAAAACTCAATTTGGGGTAAGTGGAAAATGCATTTGTCCTTGATTAGCTTCAGTCCAGAAGGTCTGATTAGGTTTAGGACTTCATTGAGGGTCTTGTTGTTTTCTTCCATCTAAGATCACACATGAAAACTACCACAGTATGCCAACATTTTTATGGCTGACTTAGAACAATGCTTCCTCAGCTCTCATCCCCTAATGCCCCTACTCTACTTGCGCTACACTGATGACATCTTCATCATCTGGATCCCTGGAAAAGAAGCCCTTGAGGAATTCCACCAGGATTTCCATCCCACCATCAACCTCAGCCTGGACCAGTCCACACAAGAGATCCATTTCCTGGACACTACAATGCTAATAAGCGATGGTCACATAAACACCACCCTATACCGGAAACCTACTGACGCTATACTTACCTACATGCCTCCAGCTTCATCCAGATCACATCACACGATCCATTGTCTACAGCCAACCTCTAAGATACAACCGCATTTGCTCCAATCCCTCAGACAAACACCTACAAGATCTCTATCAAGCATTCTTAAAACTACAGTACCCACCTGCTGAAGTGAAGAAACAAATTGACAGAGCAAGAAGAGCACCCAGAAGTCACCTACTACAGGACAGCCCCAACAAAAAAAGTAACAGAATGCCACTAACCATCACATTCAGCCCTCAACTAAAACCTCTCCAGCGCATCATCAAGGATCTGCAACCTATCCTGAAGGATGATCCCTCACTCTCACAGACGTTGGGAGACAGGTCAGTTCTCGCTTACAGACAGCCCCCCCAACCTGAAGCAAATACTTACCAGCAACCACACACCACACAACAAACACACTAATCCAGGAACCTATCCTTGCAACAAAGTCCATTGCCAACTTTGTCCACATATCTATTCAAGGGACACCATCATAGGACCCAATCACATCAGCCACACTACCAGAAGCTCGTTCACCTGGACATCTACCAATGTGATATATGCCATCATGTGCCAGCAATGCCCCTCTGCCATGTACATTGAGCAAACTGGACAGTCTCTATGCAAAAGAATAAATGGACACAAATCAGACGTCAAGAATTATAACATTCAAAAACCAGTCAGAGAACAGTTCTACCTCCCTGGACACTCAATTACAGACCTAAAAGTCACAATTCTTCAACAAAAAAACTTCAAAAACAGACAAACGACAAACTGCAGAACTGGAATTAATTTGCAAACTGGACACCATTAAATTAGGCTTGAACAAAGACTGGGAGTGGATGGGTCATTACACAAACTAAAAACTATTTCCCCATGCTAATTCCCCCCCCTACTGTTACTCACACCTTCTTGTCAACTGTTTGAAATGAGCCATCCTGATTATCACTACCCAAGTTTTTTTTCCTCCTGCTGATAATAGCCCACCTTAATTGATTTGTTTGGTTAGAGCTGGTATGGCAACCCCCATCTTTTCATATTCTGTGTACATATATATATATCTTCCTACTGTATTTTCCACTCCATGCATCTGATGAAGTGGGTTTTTGCCCATGAAAGCTTATGCCCAAATAAATTTGTTAGTCTCTAAGGTGCCACAAGTATTCCTCGTTCTTTTTGCTGATACAGACTAATACGGCTACCACTCTGAAACTCCATTTGTGTTTGTTAACAGTTCTGCTATCTTTCTTTGGAAAATTTCAGGTGTATTGGTAATCCCAAAAAGTAATCTTTGAAAGAGATGTGATAAATTAGGATGTGATAAATTTAGTCAGTTTAGCACTGTTTTTGGCTAAAGGAATTTGGCAGAATCCACTCAAGGCATCCAGTTTGGATAATACAGTAGTGCCTTTCACTCTGGGGAGAAAATATTCTTCTCTCTCAACTGCTTCATTAAGTCTTTTAAGATCCACAAAGATTCATATTTTTCCATTTTTCTTTATAACTGCTACCATGGGGGCACACCATGCTGGTGGCTCAGAGATTTTCTCACTTATGGAAACTGAGTTAAAAAGAATGGAGCAGATTGGCATTTTATGAGGTATTGGCATAGTAATCCTGCACGGTGTATGTACCTGTAAGATTCAGCATTGTCTCTTAAGATTATTTGTTCTGGATTGCCTTTCAAAAATCCAATATTACCAAATATTCACCACTGAGTTCTTCTACCTTTCTCATTAGGCCCACCATGGCTGCCTCACTGAGGCTGAGAAGTCTGTTGGTCTGTGGCCATTTGATCACATACACTCTGAATGCATAGCTTTTTTCTTGGTAAGCTGATTCTGTGGTGAACTGGCCCATGCTGTTCAGAATACCTCCAGGGGCTAGGCAGAGCTATGTCAAGTGACTTCAGCTCTGGGAGGGATTGAAGGTGATTGTAAGTCCCTTCTGAGATGACTGTGACATCAGCTCCTGAGTCATTTTTTAAGTAAATAGTCTTGTCGTGAATATTCAGTTTCACTCTCCAGCCAGGCTCTATCTCATCACAAGAAACAGATCCCAGAAACTATGGCTCTTGAAGGTCTATAGTATGAGTGGAATCCCTGACTGCTTTGGTGCGGCAAAAAGCTGAAAATTGTCCATATTTCATGCATTTATTATACTCTATGCTTCTGGTTGGACATTTATTATCTCTTGGGATATTACTTTTTCCACACATTGTGCATGTAGGCTGGAATTTGTCCCTGTTAGCCTGTAATTTCTTTCTGCTTGCCTCAGGGATTTTATGATAACGACTTTTAACACTCAAGTGTCTCTTTATAGTTTCTAAGCTACTTTCAGGTTTTTCAAGTTTGTCAAGGTTTTGCTGCCTCATCAACTCAGACTCCTTTGCTCTCTGTATAGCTGTGGCTAGGGTTAAATCTCTCTTCAGTTGTAGCTGCTGTGAAAGGTTTTTATCTGTTAATCCAATATCAAGCCTCCGTCTTATATTTTCATATTTTGCATTCCCAAAATCATAGTTTTCAGCCAACATATGCAGAACTCTTATAAAACATTCAGCATTTTCTCCTGGTTCTGGAATTCTTGGATGGAAACATACTCTTTCATAAACCATAATTCTTTGAGGTATACAGTATGCATCAAACATAGTCAGAATCCTTTCATAGTCATCTTTGTGACTGTCTTCAGTAAAGTCAAAGGATTTAAAGATATTGCTCGTCTTGTTTTCCCAAAGCATATGTTAAAGAAGATACCTGTATATCACAGTTTTCTTTGTGGAATTTGTTTGCAGTTTGAAATCTTGCAAAATACTACTTCCAGTCGTCCATTGTGAAGGTTTGTCAAAGGTGAAGTTCTCTGGGGCATTCAAGAGTGGCATGTTGATGAGACCCTCCAACCTTTGTTGCTTTGGTCCTTCCGTCTGCAACCTTTGTTGGTGTTTTCCTTCTGTTTCTGTTATTAGTTTACTCCTGACATCATGTCATGTACTTCTGTGCCAGATATGGACTGGCTACAAAGCTTACTTATCATACCAAATGTGTTCATCATAAAATCCTTTAATGCTCTGCCTGGTATGACTGAGGTTAGTTTAAATAAAGTAGTTTTCACACTGTGCCACCTAGTGGCTGAACAGGATAATACAGTTTAGCCTTCCATTACAGCTCTGTCCCAGGAAACAAGTGGGTTTATAGTGCTGAAGCCTCAGTTGGTTTCATGGGATGAGGAATAGGGGCTATCTTTGCCGCAGATGTGGCACGTGCAGGGAAAGTCCACAGGGCTTAATCCTAGGTTGCAGCTACAGTTCTGGTGTAATGGAATCAGTTACATCATTCCGATTGAATGGTGGTGTGTGTCAGATAGCCACAAATGCAGATACACAGGTAATGGGAGAAAGACGCTCCAACCATAACCCAATTCCCATCCCTCTCTTCATTCTCTTGTGTTTACAGCAGCCCAGGAGCTATAATAGTCCCTGAACAGATCTGGTCACTGCTATTCAGGGAATCTGGAGAGCAGCACGAGATGAAGAAAGTCAGTTGGCTTTGTTCAAAATAGACATAAGCAGTTCCTAACTAATGTGCAGAATAAATTGGCAGAGAAAAATGGCACTTAGGGAAAAAACATCTCACTTCCATGGCACAAGCTACAGTGAAATTCCTCCAAACAGGGCCGGCTCTGCCTTTTTGGCCGCCCCAAGCAAAAAAAAAAAACGGGGCCGCCAGAACGGCAAAGAAAAAAAGCATATGCAGGGGGACCGGCTGGCGGGGGAGGGGAGGGAGCAGGCGGGAGAGAGAGAGAGAAGGGGGCGGCCAGGGCTACAGCAGGGGCGCTGCCGGAGAGGAACAACAACAAAAAAAAAAGCGGCCGTGACGCCCTAGGATTGGGCAGAATGCCGCCTTGAACAATCTGCCGCCCCAAGCACCAGCTTGCTCAGCTGGTGCCTGGAGCCGGCCCTGCCTCCAAATGTATGGTACAAGACTCAGCATTTGCCTACGAAATGATCCTTCCCGACTCCAAACATTACTGGCTGAATATTGGAGGAGCTCACCTTAATAAACAATAATCTGCTTCAGATAGTGTAGCCACTTTCCCCCCTTTCCTACATCTCCTGTCTGCACAAATCCTCAATGGCTTTTGGACACTACACACATTCACATTTCCTATGCAAATAGGCTCTATGAGGACAATCTCTCCATATTGCACAAAAGTGAACCTACCACAAATCCACCATCTCTGTGCCAGGAAAGCATGAAAAGGGACAAGTCTCACCTGGGACATCAGCAGAAAGGCAGACATGGAGTATAAATATATTTGAAAATGTAGAAAAACATCCAAAAATATTTAATAAATTTCAGTTGGTATTCAATAGTTTAACAGTGCAATTAAAACTGTGATGAATTGTGATTAATTTTTTTGAGTTAATTGTGTGAATTAACTGTGATTAATAAACAGTCCTAGTGGAAATTATTATTATATGGCTAAATTTCCACTATAAAATGGTACTCTAAAATTTATTTACCAGGTCTTTGAGCAGTCTTAGAGGAAACAATAAAGTCCCAATTGAAAGTAGTTGTTATTCCTTCCCATTTCTTATATTTATTTTCACCACAAGCCTTCAAACAGAAAAAAGGCAGATTTAAGAGGGAATGGAGAATTAATCTACATGAGCAAAATCACCTCTTTCCCTTGCCTTGATCCCCTCTCACCTCAACTACTGTAGCCTCTTTCTCTGTGATCTCCCATCTTTCCACAGTTCAGCTGATCTAAAGTGCCATTTTTTCCTTTTCACTCACTACCTATACCTATGACCCTGAGTCCCTTTGCTGGTTCCCTGACTTTTATTGTATCAAGATAGAGTTCCTTGACTTCACCCTCAGTGCAGAGTAGCTCTGACTTGAAGGCTCTCTCTGTACTCAGAGATTCCCCCCCCCCCCGCTCTGTGGACAGTAACCGGTAGGGGATGTCCTGGGGCTGAGAAGTACATGGAGTAGCTACTCACACTGGGTTACCCCGCCTGCCTTACCTGGCCCTATGTAGGATGGGGTTTAAGTTATAATAGTCAACAGATTATGAAAAGGAAGGAGACAACACAGATCAGGATAACATGGGAATACAGTCAAGAATATTTAGCAGATTTCTTCAGACTTCCACTTCATAAATCATCCCAAGTACTTCTAGTAATATGCAGTGTTTGATAAAGGGGATTCCGGCAAGTCTCAGTGAGACAGAAGGAAAACTAGATCTAAAAACAGAAACTGCCCTATATAATAAGGGTTGGTTGAGAAATATGCTGCTAGCCACATTTTGCTGGCAACTGTTAGTCTTGAGTGGTAGTTTTTGGCAAACTGCATCCTTTACAGAGGTGGTCTGCTGCAATCCAAGCATGCTTCAGGATCTGAACAAATCGACTGTGAAGGTGATTTTCAGTAGCCACCTTGGAGAACAAAGACTTAAGCATATATAAAATTGCATGAAAAACACATGCAGTATCGTGGTTAAAAGTAAAAACGATTAATGCACCTCTGCTACAAACCGACATTTTATTAGGTGATTTTAAAAACCACAGAAAAGAGCCCATTTTCTAAACCTTTTTCTTTTAAACTTCACCATGAGTTCCCCTGTGCATTCTGGTTTATTCAATTCATCCTTTTTCTTACTAATGTTTTCCATTGCTAAGAAGTCCATAAAATCCCTATGACAGATTCATATTTCTAGGATAATCCAGAGAAAGAACATAGAACACATTTGTGCTGTACTTATGCCTTCCTTCCCAATGGACTAGCTGCCAGCAAAGTCAGCAAGAGGAGACAAATATTTTGTACAGTTTAAAAAAAACTGGGGCAAATTCTCTTCCCATGGGCCTGATTCTCCTCACTATTACAATGGTGTAACTCCATTCACTTAAAGACACAGTTATTACTGATTTGCACTGATCTAACTGTAAGAAACAGACTCACTTATGCTTAACTCTTATTGAAGTCAGTGGGAATTGCACTCAACTGTCTGAGGACAGGTTTTGGACATCAGTTTTGTATTTATGTGGTCAAATCCTGTTCGCCTTACCCATATAAATAGTAACCTTGCAGCAAATGGGACTACTGCATGAATAAGGCAACTAGTATTTAGCCCCATGTCAGCAATGTGAATTATTTTATGGGTAATTATAATCACAGGAAGTCCAGAAGTTGCCATCAGCCCATGGTAAGCCATCACTAATATTTTTCACCTATGCTAATGGTTGAAAGTAAAACCCAGACTGGAGCTGTGCCTAATGGGAAGGAATTTTATCATTCTGTCCATTTTTGTGTGTCAAACTTTCTATTTATCTCATACAGACATAGCCCATTATAAATTGTGATATCATTCTCTAGCTCCACAGTCAGCTCATTCATTGTTTCCCCTTACTTCTTTATTTCTATACACATATAGAAGAGTATCTGTAACCATCCAAAGTCAACAGTTAGAACATCCAGAAAATTAAACTTTCACATAGAACTCCCATGTCTAATTAGTTAGGTGACCCAAAATAACTTCACTTTATTGGCCAGAAACACGTACCTCAGCTAAAACCACCAATAACAAATACGCTCTAAGAAGATTTTCAACAGCTAGCTTCCAAATATAGCTCTATTTTATGCATTCTTTCAGACACCTACATCGCCTAAAGACTCTGAGCTCTACTCTGGTCTCTTTTGATTTATGTGAACTAACCTTTTCGATAGAACAAGGCTTCTTGTTTTCCTGTTCAAAGAACAATGCACCACCAACTTTCAGGTGTAGTTTGGCTAGTGGTTTATTTTCAGCTATTATATTTATAAGGATATTTTAAATATGGGGAAGGCAATTCTTTTTGTTGAGCATGTGTGTGATCCTGGTAGATCTTAATGGACAGTATACACTGTAAGGGTCTGATCTTGCAGTACTCCTATACTTAGACGTTGGCTCTTTGGGGCAAGGTCTGTCTTTGTGTTGTGTTTGTACAGCACCTAGCACAGTGGAGTCTGGTCCATGACTGGGGCTCTTAGGTTCTATTGTAAGTCAAATAAATAATAATCACATATGTGATACGCAGTGTGGCACCCGATTTAGCGTTCATGAATGCTTTGCTGGATCAAGGCTATATCTGGAGTTTGAGGTTTTCGTGTACATGTTTCCCCATAAAAGACAGGATGGCTCAAGGAAATCGTTTAGTGACATGAAGCCTTGGAATTGAGCTAGTGGTCTTAGACCAGGTTAGGGATGGCTGAGAAAAATCATTTTCCCTATCCCACCCCATGGGGAATTTCAAAAAGATTTTGGTGAAAAATGTTTGACAAAGGGGGGCAAGAACAGAGGAAACAGAAGAGGGAGAGAAAGGGGGAAAATATCAAAACCCCAACCCATTTGGTCGTGTGTTTTTTTAAACAAAAAGATTTCATTTTCAGTGTTTTTCCCTCATCCCTTTCTCTCCCAACACCCCCATTTCTCCCTTTCCCCTTCTCTTTTCAAATGCCATTTTTTGGTTCTGTTTTACTTACAAATCATTTTTTTCCTGATGAAAAGCTATTTTCTTTCCATTTGGTTGGAAAATTCTCTACGAGCTCTAGGGAGAACATAGAGATCCACTGGTCCTGATAAAACTCATCTTCATGACTGGAAATCTTGCTTACAGTTTCAGCAAAGAGGCCATGCACTGAAAAAGAGTGACCTCTTCAGAAGAAGATTTAGTCATGCTGGTGGGATGGTGATTAGTTATCAGTGTCTGTGCTGTACTTAGAGTGAGGGCTTTAGTGTCCAGTGCAATCAATATGGTAACTTTTCTACAGGTACTAAATTCACTCAGAAGGAAAACACATCATAGGCACGTGTACTGTATGCATGCTATCTTATTGTATGTATGCTATTGACATCATATTGTCAAAGCTGTGTATTACAAACAGATTTTTATTTCATGCACAATCAAAGTGAAGAGAAGTTACTTTCTTTCTTTTTCTGGAGAGTATTTTGAGAGTGTGACAAAGTGAATGTGATTGGTGATTTCATTTGAGGAATATCTGAATCACATTTTTTAGCTTTGGTGTACATAGCACAGGAAAGTTGCCAGGTACAGAAGAAGCTGGGCATGTCCACAAGGGAGTGGAGCAAACAAGCAAATTACAGCGTATGCATTCTTTTTAACCAAATGTTTTCATCGGGAAAACTTGGGTCCTTAAATGAAAGCTACCCCCAAGCTTCTTTTACGCACATGGCCAATGCTTAATCAGCAGATTGCTCTAGTTCTTCACAGACTCTCATCTTGAATAGTTTTCAATGGATTAAGTTTTTCTCTGAAAACACACTTGCAGCTTTTTTCTTTGAGAGGTAAGTGGGACAGGTTTTACCAGTACCCTATTAAAAGGGAACTGTATGGCTCCAGATGGTGGATTTAACATGGCTGTAGGACTGTTAGTGAACCAAAACCAAAGCGGTTTAAATATAAACCTAACATACCTCGCTCAAAATAATCAATATGTTCTTGCATTTCATCCCAAAGCTTCCAGTTCCTACCTTCAATAAGACCTTGAAGTGACACAGGCTGGCCTTTTCAGAGGCTTCAGTAAACCATGTTGGTGCAGAGAGCATCTCTGTTCCTGGGGCAATTCTACTAGCTTTTATATTCAGTAAAACTCCCAGAATTCTCTCTCTCAAAGGGGCTATACTCTTTATTTCATCCAGCATACACAAACTAAATTCAAATAAAGAAAATATTGTTTTTGGATTTAAAGTTATGTCAATGGATGACTACCTGTTACATTTACTACACTCAGGTCCTGGTTGTGACACACATCTCATAAGTAGAGTTAGTTTAATATTTTTTCCCCTCAACAAATTTTTTTGGGGTTAAAAAAGCCTTTATAAGACAAAAATATTTTTTTCTCAAAATTTTCCATTTTACTATAATCCCAAAATGATTTTTTCCCTTTTTCTCCCTTTTGTTTATTTATCCTTTTTTGGTGGCAAAATAGAAGAAGGGGGAAAAAGAATAAAAGGAAGGAAAGAAGGAAAAAATCTCAAAACCTAAACATTTTCAAAACCAAACTTTTTCAATCAAATATTTCAAATAAAAATGATTGTTTTTAGAAACCTGTGGAATAATTTTTTTCAACATTTTCAATTTCTCAGTTTTCACACACACCATTTTTTCTACCAGTTCTATTCATAATGAGCTATTCTGGCAACCATGAAAGGGAAAATGACTGTGACAGCCATAGCTCTCCTGCTCCTCATGATCATCTCTTTGTGTTGTGTCCATCCAACCATCATTTTAGGTCTTGCCCTCCACTATGTCCCACCTTTAGCTTATGGTACAATAGGTTGGGAAGTATGTCCTTAATACAAGCCAAAGACCAATTACTGCATTCCCCGAAGGAAGTGACACAGCAGTCTCTGCCTCTGACCTCAATCCCTTGCTCCCCAGTACTCTAAACCCAGAAGTGAATGTACATGGGCAGAATTCTCTAGTTTTTAGAACGAAAAATAAGAAAGAACACAGAAAGAAAGCATTTTAGCCAGTATTTACAGATAGAGAAGCTGTCTGTCCTATCACATAGGATAAGAAGTGAGCATCTGAGGAGGGGCAAGCACTAAGCCACGGGCATTATGAGCTACCTGAGGCAGAGAATCAGAAAACTCCCAACCACTCACTACTGGGAGCCTTCACTCCCAAGATCCCTTTTAAATCTTTGAGGATTTGGTTTGGCCCATTATAGATATAGGAGGCCCTGAAATTCAGATCCAGCTTGAGATTCCAAAAGAATATACACATACACAAGTAATATGGGAGAGGTGCTCAGTGCAGCTCTGCTAGTGATAGAGTACAAGAGTGTTTATATTTGGGTGTGTAGGAGAGCCTCCAAATTCAAATGGCAATTGGACATGTTTTCAGTGCTTTCCAATCCCAATCCAATCCAACCCCAAAGTAAGGGTTTGCTAAGGAGGCAGGTAAGGGTCCATTTTCCTTATTTTGAGAAGGGAGGGGCAAGCCTTAAAAATATAGAGCTCAGTTCATAGGATAAGCACTCGTACAACTTTAGCCACATTGTCCTTGTGAGTGTGGGACTGGGCTGAAAATCTCACAAGAACAGAGTTCCATGAAAGAGTCCTGGTACTTCCTGCTTCCGGTTAGGCTGGAAAGTGTGAAATGTAGGTTTGTTCCACACTTCATAAATTAATCACACAGCCAGAGTCAAAGAGTCAAAATCAGTTTTGGCAAAAGCATGCAAAATTTCATAGAGTACAATGGAATTGTGCCCTCTTATGCCAGGGCTGATTTTGACCCAGATCCTCCAGTGTTATATCTATTATCTTTAATGCCATAGTAGTGGAACAGATGTACAAATAATGGAATATACAGGGGCCATTCGGAAGGGTGGCTTTTTTCCTAAGCATTTCATTCTCTGCAGAATTTTCTTAAACTGGGAAAGTGAAAGGATTTGTGATCAAATTTTAGGAACTGCTGACTGGATTAGAGTATTTAGAACAGGATAGGTTGCTATGTCATCTTTTACATTTAAGGTGCATCAGAGTGCCAAAGGGGATTCATTAGTCTTTGTGCATACTTCAAAGATGTAAAGTTCTGTATGGACTTAAGTATTGTTATGGGCCTGATGCTAAGCACTTTCAACACCCACTGACATTGCAGGATCATTCCCCTTATTATATCAGCAGAGTATACTGAAAGCAAGTGGTAAAGCAATCTCTCCTGGGTTGTGGATATAAATACAGAGGACAATATCTTCCAAACAGTGAGTGGGGGATGTGTACACTATCCCCAGTTTTTAGAGAGGTTACTGGAATAGGAAGGGTATTGTGCATATTTTCTTGTATAGTGTTTCTCCAATACCAAATTATGTCACTAGTTGTAATTTTCAATGGTGGATTTATATAGCCAGACAGGTGTTCTTGCTCTGCTATATGAGACATTTGCATAAGAAGTGGGTAAACTGTGGCAGTAGGTTTGGCTCTCTGTCCTGCAGCGGGGAGTTCACAGCTTTGTGATAAGCTTAGAAAACAGTAGTAACAACATGGAATAAGTTATGTTCTATCTTTTAAAATAACATGTATTTTAGTATGGAAAGTTAAATGGAGCCTATTGCATGTACTAAATATACGTTGAGAGTCATGGCAGTGATCTGAAGCCAAGTTAGAAATATACTGTTTTATATACACACACACAGGAACTGATTTTCATTTAAACTAAGGCCCTTTTATACTGCTTTGGCAGGGTAAAGGGTCCTTAATGAGCTCTTCAATCTAGCAGAGAAAGGCATACCACAATTCAATGGCTGGAAGCTGAAGCTAGACAAATTCTGACTGGAAATAAGGTGTACATTTTTGACAGTGAGGGTAAATTAACCACTGGAACAATTTACCAAAGGTCATGGTGGATTCTCCAGCACTGGTAATTTTTAAATCAAGACTGCCAGTTTTTCTAAAATATCTGCTCTAGGAATTATTGTGGGGAAGTTCTATGGCCTGTGTTAATACAGGAGGTCAGACTAAATGATTACAATGGCTCCTTCTGACCTTGGAATATATGGAGAGCAGGTGTCAATGTAATTAATGGGCACATCAGAATCAGGCCCACAGATTTAATTTTACATTCTCACCGCCCTCCCCATATATGGGGAGGTGATAGGCATATGATAAAGGGCACGGGCATATGTTACATAAATAAATATATCATATGCCTGTGCAATTTATCACAAACTAGGACTGGATCACATACCCAGTAGTCCAGCTCCTCTGGTACTTATTCTAACTTTCCAAACCCATGACCAGCTTCAAACAGTTGCCAAAATAAATAAAATCAAGTATCAATCTACCAGAGAGGTTTCCTCCTCCTTCTTGCAAATAGGAAATTGGAATTTTCTCCCCAAATTATACCTGCTTGAGGCCCAGGATGAGTAAGATTCAGTTCTGGACTGGAGATAGATTTTCTACACATAATAATATAATGAATGTAAGGATTGGTATCTTGTAGCCCTACCACTGAAAAGGGATAATCTCTAGCTTCTCAAAGGGAAACACAGCTATCAATTCAATCTTTAGAAAGGTCTAAGAGAATGGACCTTAAAACTATGACATTATTATGTATAAAATATATTTTAGTGGTTTATAAAACCTGTTACTTTTTTCTCTTCCTTTGATCCTTGAGCAAATGGACTGATGGTTCACAGATTCACAGAATATAAAGCCAGATGGGATCACTGTGATCATCCTATCTGACCTCTTGCGTAACACAGGCTATAGAACTTCCCTGAATTAATTCCTCTTTGAACTAGAATCTATCTTTTAGAAAAAAAACGACCAATTTAATTTAAAAACTAAAAATTGATGATGGAGAATCCACCACAACCCTTGGTAACTGTTCCAGTGGTTAATTATCCTCTCTAGTAACAAAGACACCAGCTTTTATAAGTGGAAGGATACTAAAATAATCTCTGAAGACATTTGAAAAGTTCTGCAAAACTCATGCTGATAAAAATCTTTCCACCACAGCACGTCATCATGTATCACAACTCTCTTGAACACTAGGCTGAAAACCTGTCCTGTTCCTGTGCAGTTGTGCTTGCGGATCACAGGGAAGCCCTTGCACCCTCTCCGATACTTAGAGTACAGGGCAATGCAGAATTTGATTAGCTATCATATGTATAATAACAAACACACATATACACACATTCCAACACAAAAATATACTATGAGAGACTTGATAGCAATCTGGGTTTGGTGCCCTGACATAATCATTACAGTAACATCACGTACAAAATATATTTCTCATAGTTTCTCTATAAGAATTTATAGACAATATCTAGAAAGAGTCTATTTCCTTTACCTTTGAAAAAGAATCCCTCCCCCCAGTAAACTATTTCTGATTGTTATGGAATTTTGAAAACATGGAAATTGTGGTATAACTCAATATTCATTTTTTTAAATTAACTTTTTATTATCTTCTTCACTAGGTACCTATTGCATCCAAGGGACAACATGGGCTCCCTCTGGTGGTTACAGTAACACCGGACAATTCCTATGGTGGTTCACCAAAGCCTAATCTGGAGTAGAAATGAATGCCTACAACTCTACTGAACGCAATACAAGTTGAATGGCACTTAGCATATCTCAAAACTGGATCCATCATGATTTAAGCATCTCCCTATGGTCATTTTGGCACTGACTTTTCATATGTACTGGAATTCAAATCACTGAGTTGTATTTTGATTTATAAACTATCCACATATTTCTCCCCTCCCTCCGTCAAATGAGTCATTACATTTTCAAACAGTTCTTTTTACCATCCGAAATTATTTGGCGCTGAAGGAAAATATCTGGCCAACCCTATTTGATGGAGAAACAAAATGCTGAGTAAATTAAATCCACACAATTTCCCATTCATTCTTCAGCTTAGTATGAGCTGACAAACACACTTTGTTGGAATTCAATAGTCCTTATAGTCAATTTGGTATTAGCTTGCCCATGTAATTCTCATTATGTTTCTACTGCCCTCATGGAATAATATGGGCAGCAAAACCAACCAATGTACACTTCCATCAATGCTAACCTAAGACACTACCCTAGTGAATAAAGGGCCTGCTCCTGCTCCCAGTGAAGTCAACTGGCAAGCTCCCGTTAACATCAATGGTTCAAGATAAAAGCCAAAGTAGCTGTCATATGTTTCAAAGACACTGGGCTAAATTCTTGTTTTTAGCCAAAACTTTTTTAGTTTACTGTTGAAAACTTTTTGTTTTTTGGAAGTTTGGCTGGAAACAGAAAAGCTTTTAGTCAAAAAACCAAAAGTCTTCCACTGGAGATTTTTGTTTTTCAGGGTTCCAATTTTCCAACCCAAAAAAACCCCGATTTTTTTTTTTTTTTTTAAGGATTCAGACACTTTCCCGGGAAAATTTTCTTTAGTTGAAAACCTAATTTTCCATTGAACAAAAATGTTGATGCAAAGTTTTTGACCAACCCTACTTAAAACATACCAGGCCCAACTCACGACTGCATTACTCTGGTTTTATACCAGTGGAACTCCAGGGATTTTAATGTAGTTACAAGCAGTGTAAAACTGCAGTAACAGAGACTGTTACTCTGTAGCCCAACATTTTGTGAACATTTACAAAGTTTTAAAGAAAGGAGAATTACAATGAAACCTGCACAAAAGCCTCTTTTCTTAAGAAACTTCCCCAAAGTACCTTACAATATATTGAGTAAAATTTTGCTCTATTTTTTTTTAAGAAGACTCTGCAGTATGTGTTGATTCCTTGAGTGGGTTCTTAAAACAGGTATAACTGCACACATAATATTCACTTTATCCTTAAGACCTGTCAAAACTGTTTCTCATCATATTCCACTCTCTTTGTAGGAATACTCTGCTTTCTTTCTCCTCTTTTTGCATACATGGAAAGGATCCAAAAGGCATATGATTTTGCTCAGGGTAGACTAAGAATTTTGTGTGATGTAAGTGAGAGTCACATTCTGCATCACACTCATTTAAATAACAAACATCTTAAATACCTGTTACCTATGAAGGCAGAATAGGGTTTTGGGTGTGTGCACTGTTTCAGCTCATAAAACCCATGGTTGTGATCCAGAATGAGTAACAAAATGTGCTGGGGAGTCATTTGCATGAACAAGTGTCCTCAGTGCAAAGAGTTTTAGGTGGGTGTGATCCTACCAACAGTTCATATTTTAACTATAATCATCTGCATATTCCTTTTGTAAATGAAAAATGAAGACCTGCAGAATTAGATTTATCTCGAGCAAACAATGTTTTGAATCTTGTTACAGAAATATGACAAATACTTTAGTTTCCATAGTGTGTTTGTAGAATCAAGAAGGAATTAATCAAAGTAAGCATTAGTATGAAAAGTAAAAGTAAAGGCTATGAATTAATGTACTTGGTACTTATCCTCAGTTTTCTGTTTAGGCCCATTATAGGTCCGACAGACCTTTAAGGTTTCTATTTTTAACTCAGTAACTTGATCAGTGGCCAAGATATGAAAGGAATCTTGGACTTTAGGCCATGCTCACTTTCAGGTCTATTTAGATGGCACAAAATAGCTGCAATAAGGGAAACCATAAAATGCTTGGGAAAATGCAGAATGCGAGGCCTAGCCTTATAGAAAAACGAGCAATTGTACTAGAATCTTTTCAATAAATTTGTAAAACAGGGTTGCATGTAAGGAAAAAAAAAAGTGAAATGCTGAATCAAATTAAATACTGACCCAAAGCAACAAGAATAATTTGTAAAGAAACAGACATATGAATGGGGAATCTTTTTGATGGTGATACGTATCTGTATAACACAGGGTTCAGTTCTGGAGAATACACTTAACGAATGAGTGTGAAACAAAGCCAAACATATCAATATTAATTAAATGAAGGTGTGCAAGTTCAAAAAGAAAGGAAGCCAAGGATTCAGTCAGATAAAAGGAGCTCTTCTAGCAGGGAAGGAAGAAAGGCAACGGAAGAGTCAGGGTAGCAGAGGCAACGGGAGGCGTCAGAGGTATGAAGGTCATAAGATGAGGCAAGTTCTGTCAGACGTGCTTGGTGTGTGAAGGGAATGATGCACAACAATAAACTGTTGGGAAAAAAGTAAATGATAAAACATAAGTGAAGGCAAAAATGAAAGAATGGCTAGCATGCAAACTAACCTTCAGGTTAGATTTTTAAAAGAGCCAAATCCCACTGAAATTCAATGGCATTTGGGTATGTAACTCCCATAGGCTCCTTTGAAAATCCTAGCCTGGATTCATGGGGCCAAATTCATCACTGAAAAAGCAGGCTCAATTCCTCTGTAGTCAATGTAACAACATGCATAGATGCTCAAGGTGCACGTGACCTCTATTTTCCTGGAGTGAACTTTAATGCCCATGGAAGGTGCTAGGTTGACAGTCTGGGAGCTCAAAGTTCTTTATTTAGTCACAGGACAGGCATGGCAGGAGGAGTAGCCAGACAAGCTTCCCTACACTACCCTTTCAATGCATCTTAACTACATTCTAGGGACACCTCTAAGCAGTGAGAGGGTAGCTCACTCTCTATGCTCACATAAATCTTAGCATCTATGCCGAGAAAAAAAACTGGGACATTGATTATTTGCAACTGTTGTGATGTATATGTGATGTCAACACCTCCCTGACTAGCAAAACAGCCCACAGAGTAGCTCAAACATGTACTCGAATCTTTACCTCTGTGAAAAGATGGCTTCCCCACTATGGATGTCTCCTGTTATTTTTATTTAAAATGAACAAACTTCAGTCTTTAGAAACTGTCCTTAAAGGGCTGACAATACCAGATACCTCCACTTTAAGTTACTGAATGGAGGTGCCGAAGATGTTTGTAGAACTGTTCACTCTCACATCTGTTGTCATTTATGGTTATATGAGCTATGCCACACAAGGTTTTCATTACAAAAACAACATACGGGTGGGAGGAAGGAGGCACGTTATCAACTCCCTGTTCTCCTCAAACAGAATTGCATTACCGGTCAGCTAAAAATATACATCTCAGTATGTTATCCATCTAATAAAACTGGAAAATAGGCTTGCAAAAAAACCCCCAAATGTTATGGTAATGGAGGATATTTGACTATTGTACGGTACTTTATTTTTGCATACAATGCAAGTTTTGTGTCAAATTAGAATTTCAGTTTATGGGCTAGGTGCCTACAGTTACATTTTAGAAATTTAATACTGAACCCGGCCCTTGTTGCTGCTGGCTCCACCTGGCATAAGGGTTACAACTACATCAATTAATCATCCTTACTCAGTAAAAACTCTTATTGACTTCACTGGTACTCCAGCCTGCGTAAGAGGGAAGAATGGATTTCAGGATCTGACCCAATAAGAAGGTGAAATATTTATCCATTTTAAACTAACTTTTTAGTTCTCTATTGTATTTTTATTTTGTGGTCCATAACATGACAAAATAAAAAGGTACCATATAAAGGACACAGGAGTAAGGCTGCTATTCAAATGGCCTGTTTCAAACCATTTTAAGAAAACATACTGTAGTATCAGCTCTAAGTACAGCATCTTCTACATGGAGTAATAGATAGCTTGTTAACAGCTCATTCATTAAGAACATACAAATTATGGGGCAAAATCAAACTCCATGCAACAGATGTAACAGAGTCTCCATTTGTGAACTACAGTCAAAACTCAACCAAACTCAGAATAACAGGTCACAAAACAACCTGATTAATAAGTTAAGGGAGGAAAAAGGATCCCACAAATATATCATTTTAGACATGCATACAAAACATATAATCTGTGTCTAGTGGTGCAAATATTAACAAGAAAGCTCAGTTAATGACAATAAGATTAAAAAGCAAAAATCATGTAGAACAATTGTACTGTTGTTTACGGAAAACACTCTTACCATTACAGCAGAAAAGCTCAAATATCTCAAGAAAGGGGCCCTATTCATGAATGACTTACGCTTCACATAAGTTTGGGAAACTGTGAAGAGCGATTTCCCCCCAACCCCCATCTAACGCCTATGAAATGGCTATTCTTCAATATAGGCTTCTTGGAGCACAATGGGACAACTGTCTGGTTGGCGGGGGGAATGAAGAAAGGGATGTAGTGCCTGATAAAGAGGTGGCAGAGAATAAGGGATAGCAATGTAACTTGCCACAAATGATCACAGAGTTTGAGCTCTGAAACAGCAATCATGAGAAGACAGATTGAGGTGGTAATTTGTCTGGTCAACATTAGAAGGATATGATCTTCACCAGCTGGAATTCTTTTGTCATTTAAGAACAAACATACTTTCCATTAATATCAGGCATCAATAACTTATTCTTCTTCCCACATTTTTTATGAGAAAACACTTTTATTGTCTAAATCTAAATCTATGCTCTTTGAATCGTCTGCGTAGGTCCTATCTGCAGTGTACAAAGCTTTGGACCTAGTACTCTGGTACATATAGCATTTTTAGTGACCTTTTAAATGAGTATTTCCATTTTTGGAAAAAGTTGATTTTCTTCATCTTTGCAACATGTGCAAAGCCCCCTTGGGCTGTAGTGTCTATTAACATGCCAGGGCAGTCACAGCAAAGGATGGCAAGAGAGCATGGGTGAAATCCTGGCTCCATTGAATTCAATGGCAAAATTCCTATTCACCCCATTGCTTATGAATTCAGAAGTGGCAGTATCAGAAGACAAACCAGGAGCACAGAGTAGAAATGTACTTCCTCCCACTCAATGCTCTGAAACACTCCCTGCTCCACCAATAGAGAGGATAGTTTATTTGTTGAGATTTGCAGAGTTATCGGATATCACCATCAGAAAAAAGGAATTTCCTCGTAAAATAGCTGAGATCTGTGTTGTTGTGCATGGCCTACGAGGCATCACCATTTACTTCTATTCAGGTTCTTATTCTGCATCTTTCACTGTGGCATCTGAGCAACTTTCAGATGTGCACTAAACATATAGCAGTTTTTAGTGCACACTAAGCAATGTGGTGCTTTCTTTCTCCTTTTCTCTCCCCAGGGATAAGGTTGTGCGGGAACTGCAGAAATTGATCAAGAGCATATAAAGTATGTATATGTATATTTCTAGGGGAGTACAGAATATAAATATGAAGGTGCAATAGGTGCAGATTTGCCCAGGTCCAATATTGAATAAGAGTCCTTAAAAGATGTACTAAGCTCTGCTTCCTTGATTTGGATGAGCTGAGGATACTAAAAGTTCATGGAATGTTGCCATGTAAAAGCTTAAATCAAAGGCATTTAGCTGGGATATCACATTTGTTTAAGAACAAATGATCCAGTGGATAAAAATCAGAAGAGAATTGATTAAAATGCATTTGATTGCCAGAGTGGAGCAGAGGAGCACTGCAAAATATCGTAATGATAGGAAGTCAGTTGAAGCACAAACATTGATTAAAACAAGTCCAGAACAGATCTTTAAGAAGAGAACCACTGTGTACAAGCCGATGGTATTGAACCAAAAATCAAATTACAACAAGAATTTTGTTCATACATTGGTAGGAATAAAATAGGTTAATCCACATTAACAGTTGTGTTTTCTAGTAGCAGAACTCCTTGACATACTTTTTCCTCCTCCCCTCCTTTATAAAACTTGACATTCTACATCTCTTGACCTAAGATTTAAACACTAATGCATTGGGTTTAGCTAGTGGGCAACAACCCTCGCCCAACATTTATACATTAGGTGGAGATAGGGTTGCCAGCCCTCCAGGATTGGCCCTCCAGGAATTAAAGATTAATCTTTAATTAAAGATTATGTCATGTGATTAAATCTCCAGGAATACATCCAACCAAAATTGGCAACCCTAGGTGGAGAGCTACTTAGAGTATAATCTTTGCAATGAAAGCTTTCCAGAGAAGGATCTCAGTGGGATTAGCAGAGATACACTACCCTTCATGTGGTTACCAAATAGGCTCTGATGCTGCAAGTTATTGCACCTGAGAGGACCTTGCACCGGGGTAGAACCCTGCTGACTTTCAGGGGTGTGGGTGTGTGTGTGTGTGTGCGTGTGTGTGTGTGTGTGTGAGAGAGTGAAGGGGGGCTTACCCATGTGGAGTCATTTGCGGGATCTGAGTCTTAGATCATGTACCAAGATTTGAAAACAGTCAAGTCTATATGATAACTCTGAAAATACAACCATGTTTTACACAAATAAGGAAGAATGCCACAACTATCACATTGCATTGTCTGATAAGATTTCCCAAGTGAGAGAGTGCACCCAGAGCTAGCCAGGTGGGCATGGAAAATATACATATTAAGATGAGTAGGCCTTTAACAGTACATGGTGGGTGTGATTGATTTTCTTGAAAGGGGATTTCAGTTTGCAAAAGCTTGGGAAATACTAGTCTGATAGATTACAGTGGTTGCTCAATAGTTTATTGCACCTATATGTCTTTGGATGGAGGGGGAGAATGCTTATGCAGAAACAAATCGAATACTAAACCACACATTTCTGCTTTGAAATGCATGAAACTGCATGTTTTGATAGTCATATTTACACATCTCCATATAAGAGCTAAGCAGCTGTAGCAATATTATCTATAAGCAAATGTTTCATTCACCTCATATTAATTAATCATATGGATATAATGCATTGAGCATTTCTAAAGAAGAGGCTGGAAAAGAAAAACATGTATGTCTGGAGAATAGAGAGGAAAGTCTGGAAAAGCTATCCTTGACAGTAACCACTAAAAGACATGAAAAGCAAATACATAGATGTTTAAACATACGTTTAGGTACCAGGTTTGTTGGTGCTGTAACATCTGGTGCTTCACTGTAATAGTCAGTTGGATCCATAATGTCTGTATCAGGAGGAGGGTAAGGTGGGGGTGGGGGAATCACTAACTGGGGTGGACCACGTGTGTTGCCTCTAGGAGGCTTTTGTGGCACCTGTCGTCCATTACCTACAGGAGGATCAATTAGCTAGTTACTTTATTGTCAAGTCAATTATTTGTATGTTTCTTTTAAAACACACTGAAGTGTGTGTATTCACCTGCTCCCCCCCCCAACCATCCACTCTGTCTGGGTCTGATTCTGCTCTCACTCACACCAATGTAAACCAGGAGAAAGTTGACAGATATATGCTGGTGTTAAATTTAGCTACACGAGATAAGAATCAGGCCCAATATATACTTGTATGTCACAATCTATACACATCAATCAGCATAAATCTCAATTGCTGTTTTGGCAGATAGTAAAACACACTAATTTAAAAACACTATACGGAAAATATCTTCCTGAAGGTGGGTTTTTTTTAAATTTGTTTCTCCCTTAGACACATAGACTTTAAAGTCAGAAGGGACCATCATGATCATCTAGTCTGACCTCCTGCACATTGCAAACCACAGAACCTCACCCACCCATACCTGTAATAGACCCCTAACCTCTGGCTGAGTTACTGAACTCCTCAAATCATGATTTAAAGACTTCAAGTTACAGAGAATCCACCCTTTACACTAGTTTAAACCTGTAAGTGACCCATGCCCCATGCTACAGAGGAAGGCAAAACCCCCCAGGGTCTCTTGGTCCCTTGGTCTGACACAGCCCACATCTGTTGACCTATAGGATACTATGCAAAACTATTTCCCTCACTCTTTGAGGAGGTAGGGGAATGGTGAAAGTTGGTATTTCTGAATGGATGTGCTATTTGGGCTTTCATTTTCTTTTTATAGCTTTTTCTTTTTGGCTTTGACAGTGGGCAGAGGCTGCTGGTTTTGCTGCTGTTTGTACGATGGAGTTTCCAACCTGTGTTGGAAATGCTTAGAGCCTCAGAACAGAACTTCATTTAGTATCATGCATACTAAATGGGATAAATGGGTGTCCTTTACATTACTAAACATATTAATAAATATCAGCAGTGCCACACCCTGATTGCAGTTGATGGTGGGTAAACCCTGGAGATGTTTGGTCTTGATAGAAGCCAGATCTCTCTCTTCTTTTGGAGTAAGACAAAGAGACATGTGATAATTCATAGGTCTGAAGAACATGTTCTCCATTTGTGATAGTGCTGGAGTCATACTCAGCTACCACTGACATTCTCTTGAAATCCAGCAGGCCCCTGTGCCTTCTGACCGTATCTCAAACTTTCTTCTGTGTTTATGGGAAGGCTCCAGTTTAACCAAACCTTAAGTGGAATTATTGAACCACTAGGAATAGCTCTGAGCTATCAATCAGCCAACTTCACCCAACCCTCCCCAAAGGATTTAATTTTGGCACTGTGGGATGGATAAATCTTTAGACTTCTTCTTACACGGGCTTCAAAGCATGGTCTTGCATGCATTAGTGCAGCAGTGTAGTGGGAGCAAGAAGGTTGGAAAAGATTTAACTGAATAGGGTTTTCGTAGGCTACATCCAGCTGATAAAGGTTCAAGAAACAATTTAATGTCCATAAGTATGCTGAACCCCAGTGACGTTTTTGACTGCTTTAAGAGAATTAGGCACAGCACTTTGGAGTCAGTATAAGTAATTTGGTGTTAAATATTTGATCTGACCCGTTTGCCAGTTTAAGAGTGTTTTTTCCATGATTTTTACATTCCGATTAGTATGGTCAGGGTGGGAGGAGGTATTTTAATCTGCCCCATCATGCTGCTGTATATTTCCTGTAGCAATTTTTCTCTATACAGTCTTGCTTTGTTAGTTCCTTCCTTTTTGCTTCCTGACACATCTGTGCTGTCTCATGGTTTCATGGTTAGTGCCCCAAAGAGAAGCTGTTTTACCAAGCTTCCCTCATTATAACATTGTGTGTCTATAATTATAGTAATCTAAGACTGCAGCAGAAAATGAAAAATATATAGGGGATTATTATGCAACATATCCTTAAATCAGCAAAGCTCCAGTAAAGTCAACTGAGCTGTGCCGATTTACAACAACTAAGGGTCTGGCCAAAAGACACCTATTTATATAGCTGTGGATAGAAATGAGCGGGTCTGTTCTGTTTTATTTCATCTGTAACCTTTCAAGCAGTGTCATAAAATAAAGTTAACATTAACATCAAGTTAAAACACCAAATGTTATCAGTAATGACTTGTGGTTTTCAAGGGGAGGCATTGGGAACGACAGATTGTGACATCCGCAATAGTTAACAGGCAGCCAATTTTCTGAAAATGATTGTGTTATATTGCACAGCGATAGCATTCTCCTTTGAGAGTTTAAATAAGAGATGTCAATGGAGTCAAATATGTTACAGGATAATGGACTCCTGCTGCTACATAAATGCTGACGCATTAAATGTGAGGCATTTACTGAAAATAAATGTTGAAACAAAGCTAAGAGGTTTCTTTCTAAAGTGTGAAGCATTTGTAATGTTAGCAATTATACATGACAGGGTGTTCATTTATGGTATCATATATGCAGTCTTCAGTGCTATGTGAAAATGCTGAGGTCGAAGGTGCAACCTGGAGTGTACCAAGTCTACTGTAGCACATTTTAAATGATTCCCTTAATGTACTGGATAATGAGTTCCAATGCGAGGGGTTATTAACTCATATCTTTCAGAAATCAGTTTCTTATCTAAGGGAATAATCTTGCAGTCCTCACACAGACAAAACTCCCAGTGACCTGAAATATCTGGAGGGCTTTTTCTCAGTCTCTCTTTCTATCTGTGTTTGAGTAAATGAGTTATGTTGCATAAAACTGAAAACTATAATTTTCTTTATTTTCTTGAGGTATGTATTAAATTTATTGCAGAACCTATCCGTTCTTTTCTTGCACTGATTAGCTAAAGACTCTATTAATGCAGATTCATCTCAAACAGGACTGAAGACAAGAACAAAACTTTATGGAACATACTCCACTGACGTAAAACCATCATGGGACAACGGAAAAAGTGTATTCAACAGCAGCAAGGGCGATGGCTTTGAAAACAGTGGGACAGACCTTCAGCTGGTGCACATTGTCATAGGTGCATTGAAGAGAATGGAGCTATAACAACTGAAGTGTAAGAACGTAAGAACAGCCATACTGGGTCAGACCAAAGGTCCATCTAGCTCAGTATCCTGTCTTCCGACAGTGGCCAATGCCAGGTGCCCCAGAGGGAATGAACAGAACAGGTAATCACCAAGTGATACATTCCCTGTCGCCCATTCCCAGCTTCTGGCAAATTTTTTTTTTTGGTGGTATGTCAATTAACATCAGCTGAGAATCTCCCTCTCTCCACAGAAGTCACCCCTTACGTCCAAACTCCATTCAACTGGGGCAGGGGAATGGGCAGGGAGGTCATCTTCAGAAGGGCATAGTGTTGGCCTAACTCTGTTTCCATTTAACTCACTGATGAAACTGACTTCAATGGGAGAAGAGTTGATCAAAAGTGGAGTGGGATTTTCCAAAGCATCTTTAAGTGCCATGCAAAAACATTCTACTCACTCAAGCAATATTATTCACCTTTCAAAACTCTCTGAACCTCAAACACTTAATTACCAGACTTTCATTCTTTAGGATAAATATTTTTCAAGATTACATAGTTTCCAATGCAAGGGGCCATTTTAGGGAATCTTCAAACAGCAAGCAGTGCCACATAAAGCACACGCATTGGATTCGAGGAAGCAGAGAAGAGAAGCGCTTACCCACTGTGCTCTTCCTCTTGTCTTCCTTTTCTTCTGTTCTGTTTGGCATGACAGGAACAGGAGGAGTCGGTGGTGGAGGGGCACGTCTCTTTTTTTTCTGTAAATCATTCTGTGATGCCCCTTGTGGAATCTAGCAAAACACAAATGGTAAAATCCACATGGTGAAGGATGTAATTTTAGGTTTCCTGCATTATCAGTAACAGAAATGTACAGCAGGTCACAGAATTTGTTTCTTACATAAATGTACTTCAGCTCAGAATATTGCCATGATGCTTTGTAATGAAAGTCAGTCCTAAACTAAAAGGGACATTATAAGTAAGATTGGAAGAGAAGGGATGATACAGCGACTCAGTAGGAGAAGGAGTTCCAGTCTGCAAAAGTGAAAGGCGGGTTTACAAGTATGTGTATTTGTTGATCTTGGGAATTAGTGGGCCAAATATTCTGAGATGCATGCTCCTGAAAGGTGTGTGCATAAAATACCCAATCCAAAGCTCATTGATATCTTTCTATTGGCGTCTATAGCCTTTGGATTATGGCTAACTACTCAACGTTGTTCATGTAGGGCCTGATTAGCTCTCATTTCCCTGATTTTCTTCTCACACTAGTGTAAATCAGGAGCAATCCCAGTGAAACAAATGGAATTACACTGGTAGAAGTAGGAAAGGAATCAGACCCACAAGTCCTACGTTATGTGGCCAAGTGCCTATGTTGGACTGTTGTACTTTTCAAGCGAGCTTTTGAAGATCTGGCTGTATGAGGTGCTGAGGCTTCAAATAAAGGCAAAATGCTGAAGTTCGTCAGTCATGACTTAAAAGCTTACTAGATCCTTTTACAAAAAAACAATTAACACAAGTGACTAGAGTGTTGTTGGATGGCACAATGTTTTCTTCAGTTTATTGGAATACGGTTGTGTGTGTGCATGGCTCTATGTTATTGATGACCCTGAAAAAAATTTACTGGAAACAGGTTAGGCTGTTATATGTCCTCCATTTTGAATCTTTAAGTGAACAGAGTGTTTGTGAGGTACTAATAGCACGAGTCTGAGACAAACTTAATATAGACAGCAGCTGTGGAAGCCTCCCATACATGCAGCTCTGCCTATGCACCTCCGTCATCACTTGCAATACAGCTGGTATTCCTGTCCTGAAACTCTACTGAGCAGAAACTACCAAACATGCGGGGGTGGGGGTTGGGGATCGGGAAGGTTATATTTTTTTCCAGAAGCATTAATGAACACATATATTTATTGTGGAGGATGACAATATAGCAAACAATATCTTCACAATGCTAAAGGCTACTATCAAAGTTTCAGCTGAGCAATCGCATGTGAAAGCATCTTTCATAAGCATTCAGTGCATCCTGACAATATCTGGGATACATGACTGAGTCCCTAACAAGGTCTACGAAAGAGTAGGACCCAGTTTAAATCAATCTTGTTCCACAGTGCCAGCAAAATACTTCCATATCAGTTCAATCATTACTGTACTTTATGGTAAAGATCATGTGGTAAAAATATGAAATCTCCACACAGGTGCAACCAGACAAATAAATGCTAGTGAAAACATCTCCTAACAACACAAGCTTTGGTGTCTGGAAAGACCAGTCCCAGGAATAGTGCATGGAAAATTAGTAGAAGGAAAAAGTTTCTCTACATTAGTACTTTGTCTGGGGATCAGGATTTTCCTGATCCCTCTAGCAACTTTATTGCAGTGGAACACTATGCTCTATTAATTTTAAAGTTCAAGAAATTTTACATTTCCCCCCTTGTCTACCATATTTAAATCTTGTTTCTAGATGCTAAGAAAAGTTTATATAAGCCAGTGAAGACTGGTAACAAATTGCATAGTTTAGAAGGATCTGCATAATAGCAAATGCTGTTACACAATGGGAATCAGAGTGGTTTTTTTTAAACTATATTTAAAAATCTGTGAGCCAAACTCTGCAGACCTTAGGGCCCAATTCAGCAAAGCGTCCAAGCTCATGTTTAAAGTTAAGCATGTAGTGAAGTGCTTTGTTGAACTGGGACCTTAGTTCCTACTCTTTTTTTGAGGGGAGGGGAGGGAGAAGGAGGGGAAGACAACACATTAAAGTAAAAAGGAGCTTTTCCTGGAACACTCTTTGTGACTAGGGCTATGGTGGAGGAGATGCTGACAAAGCAAGTTCTACATCTGGGTGTAATGAAAGACATGCCAGGAGATGTTAAAAGGGCCATAGGGCAATGATGAATAGGGCCCAGTTTTCCTAACTGCTGGTGCCTCAACTCAGCCTAAAATGTGAAAATGGTGCTGGGCTCCAGCTTCTTGGAACATCAGCAAAAATGAAGATTCTTCAGTTAGAATTGAACTAGCAATTTTGATAATGATGTATGTGTGACGGGTTGGATCACAGAAACCCCCTTGGGAGCTGCCACCCGATGTGCAAAGACTACCCCTGCTCCTGTTTTCCCTGCCAGCTCAGGACTCCAGCACCCTGTCTTGCTGAGCCAGACACTCCTGTTTGGCTCCAGACACAGATCCAGAGTCTGAATCTCCTGTCCCAAAGCTGCAAGTTTACCTGAAAACAGCTCACAGTAGTGTGCTTGTCTTTAGCACTCAGATGCCCAACTCCCAATGGGGTCTAAACCCAGATAAATCCGTTTTACCCTGCATAAAGTTTATGCAGGGCAAACACATAAATTGTTCGCCCTCTATAACACTGATAGAGAGATATGCACAGTTGTTTGCTCCCCCAGGTATTAATACATACTCTGAGTAAATTACTAAATAAAAAGTGATTTTATTAAATACAGACAGTATGATTTAAGTGGTTTAAAGTAGTAACAGACAGAACAAAGTAAGTCACCAAGCAAAATAAAATAAAATGCGCAGATCTATGCCTAATCAAACTGAATACAGATAATTTCCTCACCAGTTCCAGAGTGCTCCCTTTTACAGGCTAATCTCCTTTTAGCCTGGGTCCAGCTATCACTCACACCCCCTGCAGTTACTGTCCTTTGTTTCAGTCTCCTTCAAGTATCCTGGGGGGGGGGGGTGGAGAGGCTCCTTCTTTAGCCAGCTGAAGACCAAATGGAGGGGTCTCCCACAGGTTTAAGTAGACTCTCTCTTGTGGGTGGAGACCCCCCTCCTCCCTCCTATGCAAAGCCCAGCTCCAAGATGGAGTTTTGGAGTCACCTGGGCAAGTCACATGCCCCTGCATGACTTAGTCTTTGCAGGCCGATGCCATTGTCCACATGGCATCTTGCATGTCTCCAGGAAGACTTCTCATGTGGATTGGAGCATTCCAAGATGCATTGTTCCCTAAGTGTCTCCTGATCAGGTACTTAACCTGGCGAATTCCTTCCTAAAGAAGCTGACCAAATGCCTCACAAAGCTTACTTAGAAATCAGGCAAGCATACAGCCCATATTCTTAACCTCGAGTAGAAAATGATATATATGTACAAATAGGATGAATAGATATAGTAGATCATAACCCTTACGGAGATATGTTACATGGCACAGGCAGTACAAAACATATTCCAGTTATGTCATACATACATTTATAAGCACCCCCTCCCCATAAAGCCTTATGGGGTACGCTGTCACAGTATGAATCAGAGCTTAGACACATCTAGTGAACGAGGAGTGAGAGAGGGTGTCATTTTTATTTCGCCAGTGTTCTGAACACAACCCCAGTTTTTGGATGATTGCCATAAACCCTGCTGAGAAATAAACTGCTGGGGTTTTTGTTCACAATTTGATAGTATAGATAATTACATCAAGGAAATATTTGGAAGCCATGCATTTATTAAATACTACATTTTTATGAGAAAATTATTAATAAATTGCCTACTAGGCAGCAGTTAAGTGATGAGCCACACAAATAAATCCAAAACAAATAGATATCAGACATATAGATATATTAGATACAAACTACATTGTTATATAAATTAGATATATTAGATATAAACTAGATTGACTGATTGATTTACAAAAATTTTAAACTTGGAACTAATAAGAAGTTTGCAGTTTGCCTGTCAACTCACTGATCACTTTGCACATGTGTTTTATCCCCATGTCCCACCTTCAATTTCTTTTAGTCTTTTTATATTGTGAACTATTTCAGAGAAGCACCATTTTTTCCTGAGAGTTCCACCTGGAATGCTACCACTGCATAAAGAAATCACCACTACCAAAGATCCTGAGCCAGAGAACTCCTGTCCTTGGTCCCAACCTAACTGAACCTGGGCAGTGAGAGACCACCCTACTCCAACGTTACTGCCAGCCAGTGACTGGTTATCACAGAAGTAGTGAAGGCCTAGCTTATAAAGGGCTCTGTCTACCAATACTACATTATTAATAAAACCGAGCAAATATTTCTCTCTACCTGGGAGGTAAATGAATAATACTTTTAAAAGAATCAAGTATTGGAAATAAGCAAAGGGTATACATATTTTAGAGAAAACTCTGTGCTCTATCAACTCAGCATTTGAATATAAAACTGTTGCTGAAGCTTGAAACTGGTTCCAAATACAGGTTACTTGCCACTAAGGTAATTTGTTGAACGAATACATAGGTGCAGTAGGCTAGTTTTCTTCTGTATTCATAAGAAATTCATTTACAGTTGATGAAGCTATTTTGAGCTTTATACAATTCTACACAAAATAAAAAACAGAGTTAATAACTATTGCACTGTGTGGGTGTGAGGGCACATGACTGTGAGCAGTGGTCCTTTATTTGGAGAGTATTATACCCTGTATGCAGTGTGCCTGACTTGCATTCAGTTGACAAATAGCTATTTAATGACAAATAGAAACAGACAGGATCTAGAAGAGTTGTAATGAGTGGCTGTGAGACATCACAGTAAATGTACCCTAGATTGGAAACTATAGGTTGGAATTTTGGTGGAATAAGAAGGCCCTAAACTAACTGGTGTTACTGCTAAAGTGGCTACTGTATCTTTTTCAACATCTGCTATTCTGCAGCCCTCAAATTCAGAGCATCCAGCATGGCACCTCCCAATACAAGGCAATTTCCATCATCAAAACAGAAAAGTGACAATGCATCAAGATAAAACAAAAAATAAAATAAGTTAAAAATAAATTCTTGCACTTACAGTGGCAAATTTACCATCTCTTTGCAGTAATGTCAACTGAGTTACAGTTGAGGTACATTTACCACATTAGCACTATTCATCCAACGATCTCAAAGTGCTAAGTAGGTGGTTGACATTTTTACAAAGCAAACGTTCAGACTTCAAGTTACAGCTGTATCATCATAAGAAAGAACATAACCATAAGAGAGAGTGGTAAATTTGAAACATATATTGCCTGGGACTTATATTTACCAGTAATTCCATTATATTACATACAGTAAATATATGTGCATATATACACTTCTATCTAAAGTTTAAGATACGGTGAAGTTAGCTATAATTAGAGGCCAAGATTTTCAAAAGTGACTAGTTATTTTGAGGACTCAATTTTTGGGTGCCTAATGTTGGACATTTGAAAGTGGTCTGATTTATAGAGACACTCAACACTTAGAGGTGTCAAGTTGGGCATCCAAAAACAGAGGCAGCAAAATTCACTTGTCACTTTTGAAAATCAATGGAGTTATTCCAGATTTACACAGGGGTCACTGAGGTTAGAACCTGTCTCTAAAGAGCTGATTTCTTATCTTCTTTGTCATGAACTGACTGCAATTGATAGAAATTCAATAAAAGGCCAATCTCAAAGAAAGTTCCAATAAACCAATATATCTGATGGTTTTGAAGGGGCTAACGTACAGCAGACATTCCAATCTTTAATTGAATGTGGGAAACTCTGTGTCCACTCTAGTATGCTCAACATGCTTTTGTTTTGCTGAAGGAGGAGCTAGACGGAGGACCACTAATGTTACATTTTCTTGTCCATGTCTGTTGTGTTTGTAGAGGAATTAAGCAGCAATCAGGCATTTAGAAGGAAATAAGTTACTTTATTCATTATGGCATTTTAGATCACTGCTAAGAGAAAATAAATGATCTCTGTAACTCCAACTTTCAGGATAATATCTTACAAAAAAGGGTCAAAATTAAAGGTGGGGCTGAGACCTGAAATTCAAATCTGAATCTGAAATGTCCCCAAATTGAGTAAGGTTTGGATCTGAGGACTCGGCTTGGCCATTATGAAGATAACCAGGAAAGCAGGATATGGATTTAAACTTTCTCAACATCTGAGGGTGGTTGGATGAAGGGTTTCTGTTTGGGATCATTTTTAATCATCACCTATTCCACAGGATGTTCTACCGGCATGTAACAGCTTCCATGTTCACTCTGTGTTCCCGCAGGCAAAGGAGCCATTTCCACTGCTTTGGAGAAAACTGGGCAAACTAGTGGAAGAGAGATAAAAGACTAGAAGTCTTGAGAACCAAAGGGGACAGTAGCATAACAGAATTTTCCTCTGTAAAAGATAAAGATCCTTTGGCACTTGGTGAATAAGAACTCGCATGTGAAAGGCATTAGCTTGGTGCGTCAAATTCCTCAAAGATGTATTACTTCCTACTCTACCAAGAGGAAAGAATCCTCTGCAGATAGCAGCTTATTTTCAGCTTGCATACTTATTTACCAGTGATACTTGCTTTCAGGGCTGAGCTTAGATACATGTGTAGAGACACAAACAATCTGAATATTACAGAAAAAGGAAAAAAAAATCAAATGCACCAACCACTTCAAGAATGAAGGCTTAGTCAACTACACAAAAATATTGCTTCTCTTATCCTGTTGGCTAAGTGCGATGTACTCACAAACACATCATAAAGAAGATGAAAAGCTTGTTTAAAACTTGCAATGCTATATGTATGTAAAGAGTGTCTAGTTCAAGACTGGGTCATAAAAATTGTTGGAAGTGGTTCTTTAATGTCAACCTTGGTAAATCTATCTAGGAGGCTAAACATAAATGGCAAAAAACACAAAGAACATTGTGTTTCTTTTTCGCAATCGTATATACCAAAACAATAGAACTTGAAAATAATTTGTTATGGCTGGCTGCTTCTTTTATAAAGAAATCAAGCCTTAACAATATTATCTGAAGTAATTTCCCATCCAAACTTTGTTATAAGAGCCCCTTACTGAGTGGAATAGATTATTTTGCTGTTCTCAGCACTTGTGTTTCGCTTTTGTGGCGTTTTTAAGAAAGCTTGATGAGATGATTAGGTGAGTTTCTGGTTATGCAACAAATAAATAAAGAGCAATGTTAACTTCAGGACACATTTTTTAAATGTTCTTTGAGTATGGGCTACTACCATAAAACTGAACTAAAATAGTCCTTTGTGACCTAAATCTGACAAATACTGTTCACCCCTTCTGCCTCCTTTATTGGTGAGGCCACACAAGATGCAAAAGGCGATTTTCTATTAAATTCATGTCACTGGCTCATGTATTATTTTGGAAAATATTTACAGTATTACAGACAAAGCATTTGAGGAACATGGTGAGTGCATTTTACTTTTGTGAGAGTTCAAAACTTGAATTACATTTTTGGCCTAGAGATGAGATTTCGGTAGATACTAAAAACTAAAAATGTATTACAAACAATGCCAAGAAAAAATTATGTGTCAAAGTGGTTGGGAAACGGAGTCCTATCTGGCTAAAACCTGAGAGTTTCATTCAATAGCATTCTAGTGGGCACATTATGGACATTAGCAATTGACAGGAACAGATTATGTAAATATGGTACAGAGGGACATATCCAGAGAGAATACGACCCGAAAGGGATAATGAACTTTTTCACACAAAATAAACAACAAAAACTTCAAACGTCAGAAGATTATCAAGTAAGCTTTCAACTCCAGCATTAGCTCTAACCCTTAAATTTTGCCCATGCTCTGCCTACAGGCCAGGCACTCCCATTGTGCTTGTCAATTTTTCACTGTCACCCTTTCCAATATATTCCCAATATTCCTGCCAACACTCACTATGCTGGTCTGCCGAATGCCAGCCACTCCTTATTTACAGGCCAAAGACCTGATTCTCTCCACACCTATCCTCAGTGAAGCCTTGAGCATGGAAAAAGGTGTCAGTGAGATGGGTGCCCAGAACATTGAGTATGGATCAGAACAGAGCACAACCTGACTTTTCCAGGGAGCTTCTGAGGTGCTTTAAAGTAAACCCAAAAAATTCACGAGCAAGTTTGTAACTCAGGATGAGACATGGGTTTCCCATCCAGCCTATTCACCAGATTTGGCTCCCTCAGGCTTCTACCTGTTCCCTAAGTTGAAGGAAGACCGTTGTGGGAAGAATTTCAGTGATGATGAGATGATTGCAGCAGTCCATGGGTTTCTAGACATACAGGACAAGGGTGTCTACAAGATAGACATAGTCAAGTTGCAGCGGTACTGGACCAAGTGCACTGATATCAAAGGGGACTTATTGAAAAATAAACAAATAACTGAATGCAAATTATGCTTTTTCCTTTGTCAGGCTAGAAACTTTCTGAATGCCACTTGTAGTCCGAACACACACATACAAGTTATCATCTTTAGGTCAATGTGTGACCGAGACCTTGCAGGGCAAGCGCTCGCTGGTGAGATGTTCTTGCCTTCCAGCTCTCACTCCCTCTCCTTTCCTCCTTTTCTGTAATGTTTCCTCCTTTATTCTTTGTTATTTTATTGACTGCTCTCATCTTTGTTGTTTTTTTAGTTTTTAATTGTTTGTGTAGTGTACTACCCACCGTACTGGAGACGGTCCAGCGGGTGTTTGATAGATAACTATTTTTTGTATTTTACAGATTCATGTACTTGGACAAAAAGAAGAATGCACATTTACTAAATCATGTACTGACTATGGGCCGTATTCTGCCACCCTTACTTATGCTGAGCCATAACTGACAGAGTTGACATCTTCTCTAATTTCAGCCAGCCAGACTTTGATATTCTTACTTGCATGTATTTCTATCAGCCTACTTGCGACAGTGGGAGTGGCTTTTTAAGTGGAGTCAGGGGCCAGCCTACCTGTGACAGACTCCTTTAAGGGAGAATGAGCCAACTCAGCCCTACCTGGAAGCAACTCAATCCTTATGTAATTGATTGGCAGTTGTTTAGCTAATGACTTCGATAAAAGATTACTGGGACTCAGCCAGGCCCAGGGAGAGAGGTAGTGTCTGAAGAGAGCAGCTCCCAAGAGTGTCTGAAGAGAGCAAGGAGCTGGGATGCTGTGCTCCCAGAGAGAACAGCTCCCTAGAGAGGACAGCAACAGAATAAAAGTGGCTACAGGTGAGGGCTGCCATGGATTAAGGTAGAGACTGAACTGGAACAGACAACCGCAGGCCCCAAGGAGGAAGGCTGTGCACCGTTGAGCCCTGCCAAGAGGGGCCGCGACTAAGAAACTCAGGCCCCCAGGAGGAGGGGCCTGCAACTTCAGAACTCAGGGGGAGAGATTTTTTATATCTAATTTATTTACATTTAATAAAGTAAAACCCAAACAGGGGAATTTTGTTTTACACCCTTTTGGAATTCTTAGGAGACCCTGAGGCAGGGGAAACTGATGAACACAGTGCCTGTAGTGCCACTTAAGCCAGCAGGGAGCTCTACATGGAGCAAGGTCCTACAGAGTGTAAGGAGGAGTGGCAGATCCTGGCCTGGTGAAAGCCTTCATAGTTAATATTCTAACTGGGCAAACAATTGTACCATCAGGGAATACATATCAGACCACCCTGTCTTTCTTCTCCTTCACAAGGAACACAAGCAGATCTTGAAATAGGAAGAATGAATTTACAGGAAGCCCTGCTCATAAAAGATATGATTTATCTGCCTTGTCAATTAGGTTCAAACTTTTGGTGTACCAACAACAATTCTACTGATGCTTCTGTAGCATTGTGTGAATTTTATATGGTAGAATGGTGGGATTTTTTTTTTCTTTGTAAGGTTTTCACTGTGATTTTGTATATCACTTACTGCAGATGAGAAGAAAATGTTTTGAACCAAGTAGGAGCCATTTTAAAGAAATCAACAGCACAGAGATAAATTTTTAAGCTGCAGAAAGGAGATATAAATCTGTCTGTTCAGCTTGGTGATATAAAAGCTGCTCCATGCATTTTCACAGAACAGCAGACCCTTCACCCTGGAACAGCAGAACCTTCACCCTGCCTAAATCTAACAGCCATAGGAAGTCCCAGTTTGACATTAATATGTCCTTCACACTATTTACTCACATGTCTAATACATTCAGGACAGTTCAGGCATTATTAGACTTTCCTTTGGCATACATTGACCGAGAAACCAGATTTTGGGAGCCTCTCAAAGAAACAGCACTAAGGAATTTTATGAGGGCTGATCACACTAAGTTAAACTGTGTAGTGTTTCTGGCCAATGCTGAATTCGTCCCTTCCCACTCCATAGAATAATGTGACTAGAAATTGAATTTATGTGACTGAATTCCATATGTACTGTAAGCATAAAGTCAGTATGGTCTGATGTTTCTTTGAGTAGCTCCCAAAATATGGTCATTGTGTTACAGGAGATCATTTCAGTGGTGGGGCATTTTAGTAGCGTTCTCTGATCCCTAATGTAACACAACAAAAATCATTACCTTGTGGCTCTATTGAGATATGCAGAAACATGGTACATGGAAACAGTTTTAGGCTGACTTTTGAACAGGATATTCTATAAAGTAGTTGTAATTTACTATGGACAATTATCCACAGATTTAATGCAGATTCTACTCTCATCGATGCCAGTACAGTCCCTTTGAATGGGAACTGTTAATTCTGCTGGCCCTACACTACTTAACATTTTTATGAATGACCTGGAAGAAAACACCAAATTATCACTGATACAGTTTGCAGATGGCCCAAGAACCGTGGGAGTGGTAAATAACAAAAAGGACAGGTCACTGATATAGAGCAATCTGGATCTCTGGGTAAACTGGGTCCAAGCAAATGAGATGAGTTAATGGAAATGTATACATCTCAGAACAAAAAATGCAGGCCTTATTTACAGGATGGGGGACTCGCATGTGGATGGCAGCTTGAACCAACATGTAAGAAAATCAAGCTTGCCTGTAAAGACTTCTCCAGCCATCCAAAGAAGACAGATACTTGAAAGAACATTCTAAGAACATCCTCTAAGTCTGGATAGGATTCTGAAGTCGATGGGCAAGGATCTACTGGTGATGGTTCATATCAGCTCTAATGACATTGTGCCATGGGATATCTTGCAGACAGTAGATGACTTCAGGGAATTCTAAAGTGTGCTGAGATCCTTCCCGTCCCAGGAGCGAAGGAAGACAAAAGGCAGAATATTCTGGAAGTGAACCACTGGCTAGGTAAGTGGTGTGGGGGGGGATGGCTTTGTTTTTTTGGAACATCGGTCCACCTTCTATGAGGATAGGGGCATGTATAGTTTAGACAGCGTCCACCTCAGTAGAAGGGGGACCAATATCCTCAGGGACAGGCTGGCTAAAGTAGTCAGGAAAGAGTTAAACTAATAGCACAATGGGAGGATAAAAAGAGGGAAGACTGAGCACTCAGCACAAAATCAAGACATTTTGAGAACAAAATCAAGGAAGCATAGGACACGAAGAGAAGAAATTATTTAATTGCCTATACACTAATGCTAGAAGCCTAGGTAACAAACAAGAAAAAATTGAATTGCTCATTTATGAGCATAAATTCAATCTAGTTGGTATTATTGAAACCTGGTGGGATGATTTGCACAACTGGATTGTTAAAATATCAATGGTTATAACCTATTTAAGAAGGACTGAGTAGGCAAAAGTAGAAGGGAAGTAGAACTCTATGTCAAAAATGGCATTATCTATTCTGAGTCACTGATAACTTGGAAGAAAATGGTCTTGAATGCTTATGGATCAATGTCCTAACAGATGAAGCACAAGATGGGATATTATCTGGTGTCTGCTACAGACCACAATATCACAGTGGAGAACAGAACAACTGCCTTCTTATTCACCTATCTACAATGTGTGTGTGTGCGCGTGTGTGTGGGGGGGAACCTGTGTAATCATGAGGGACTGCAATGAGAGTGACATATGCTGGAAGTCTCATGCTGCCAGTACTAAAACATCTTTGGAATTTCTAAATATCATAGATGACGATTTCCTAACTCAGAAAGCATTGCAGCTGACATGGGAATTCTGTATTAGACCTTGTCCTAATAGATAAAGGAGGAACTGATCACATAACTAAAAATTAATGGTAGCTTAGGTACATGTAATCATGACAGGATCACATTTATAATGTGCAAGCAGAATAAAGTCCAAACCACCACACACACCATCTGGTTTGGACTTTATTCTGCTTGCACATTATAAATGTGATCCTGTCATGATTACTTGTGCCTAAGCTACCATTAATTTTTTGTTTTTTATATATATATACAAATACACACACACACACACACACACACACACACGGTGCTTCAACAATAGGGCCAATTTCACAAAACTGACAATAATTATGAGCCAAATCTGCGTAGTGAAAGAAAATAATCAGAAAAATGTGAATGATAATTGGGAATCATTTAGGAACACCTACTAGATGCCCAAAATGCCACAATCCCACAACTGAAGGAGAACACTATGCTAGTTAATAAACTGATTTGATTTATAGGGGAAGTGACGGCAACTATAAAAAATAAAAACGTAAGATATAATAAATGGAAGAAAAGGGATGTTGATAGTAATGAATATAAATCAGAAGTTAGGAATTGTAGAAAAGTGATACAGGAAGCAAAGGTACACAAGGAGTTTTTAAAAACATATTTGGAATAAAATAATCCTGTTAATAGTATTGGTACATTACTAGATGGAAACGATAGAATAATCAATAATAATGTAAAATAGGCAGAAGTGTTCAGTAACTATTTCCATTCTGTATTTGTGGAAAAAATTATACAGTCTCATCATATGGTGACAACAGATTTTTCATTCAACTAGTAACTTTGGAGGATGTTAAATAGAAGCTACTAAAGTCAAAAATTTTTATACAGCAGGTCCAGATAACACTGCTCTACAGCCAAAATGCTTCTGAAATAAATGTAGTCAAACTTTACTAATTCTGGGTCACTGAGAATGAAAATGATGCTTAAAATTGTTGATTGGCTCTAGTTTTCAAGATATGCTATTGGGTCAGTATATACGACCCTTGACTTGGGAATGGCGGAGGATAAGTGAGTTCTAAAGGGAAGGGATCTCAATTTAAACCAGAAATGACTAAAATACATCTTTGACTGGATCTATGAATACATCTATGACTGGGTTTGGACAGTACTTGCTTTTTAGGCAAATCAATGAATGATGCAATCTGAAGCTGGTATTGCGTCATACATGATATGAATTGCATCATGTTATTCCTAGAAGTCATGGATGATGCAATCATAATGAAGCTTACATCACTCTGCTGAATAAATTGTCCTATATCAGCTCTAGAAATCATACAGTGTCGTGCCCTCTTATTTGTCAGTGTTTGTTTTTGCAAAGGGACACATTTCTGTTTAGCCGAAGTGAGCAGAGATGCCTTGTACTTGTGTGAATAGTGCAGATAACTTCTGCTATGTTTGTGGAGAAGTGACTTTTGCATCACAAAAGCGCAGTATAACCATTATGGTTAAGAAAGCCTATCACCTTTATTTTGGCTGCAAAATTGGAGATCAGGACAAGAGGTGGGCCCCACACATATGCTGCAACACTTGTGCAACAAATCTTCACCAGTGGTTGAACAGGAAAAGGAAATCTATGCCTTTTGCAGTGCCAATGATTTGGAGAGAACCAACAGATCTTACCAGCAATTGTTACTTCTGCACGGTGCCTCCGGTTGGGAAAGGTGTGTCAAAGAAGAAAAAGTGGATTGTGCATTATCCAAACATTCCATCAGCTATACGCCCAGTACCCCACGGAGAGGGACTGCTGGTTCCTGATGCACCAGAATCATTCTCACTTGAGTCAGACGAGGAAGAGGATGAAACTTCTGGTGCTGAACCATCAATATCACAGGACCCACATTTTCTTCCATCCTCCTCCTCTGAACCACGCCTCATAACACAAGGTGAACTGAATGACCTTGTCAGGGATTTGGAACTACCCAAGAGTAAGGCAGAGCTGTTGGGCTCCAGACTACAGCAGTGGAATCTCCTGGCAGGTGATGTTAGGGTTTCCATGTTCCATGACCGTCAAAAGGATCTTGTCCCATTCTTCCTCATGGAAGGTGATCTTGTAGCCTGCAGCAACATCGATGGTGTGATGGCAGCCCTCAACATCGTTCACGATCCAGATGAGTGGAGACTGTTCATTGATTCATCGAAGACGAGTCTTAAAGCTGTTTTTCTGCATAATGGCAATGTTTTGCCATCAATTCCAGTTGGTCATGCAGTCCATATGAAGGAAACCTATGACAACATGAAACAACTTTTGAGGTGCATAAACTATGACCAACATCAGTGGCAGCTTTGTGGCGATTTGAAGGTTGTTGCTCTCTTGCTTGGTCTGCAGACTGGATACACAAAGTACTGCTGTTTTCTCTGCGAATGGGATAGTCGTGCAAGAGATTCCCACTACATCAAGAAAGATTGTCCACTCCGACAGTCATTGGAGCCTGGGAGGAAAAGTGTTCTGCATCCACCACTTGTTGAATCAAGGAAGATTTTGTTACCACCCTTACACATCAAGCTGGGTCTGATGAAGAACTTTGTCAAGGCCATTGACAAAACACAAGCATCTTTCAAGTACCTCCGTGGAAAATTTCCAAGGTTAAGTGAAGCTAAGCTAAAGGAAGGTGTCTTTGTTGGTCCTCAGAGTCGTGAACTTGTTCGAGATGATGCATTTAACCATGCACTGCGTGGCAAGGAAAAGACGGCATGGAAAGCCTTCCAGTTAGTGACAATAAATTTTCTCGGAAACAACAAGGCAGACAACTACAGGTTGTTGGTGGAAAACCTCCTCAAGGCATACAAAAGCCTTGGTTGCAACGTGTCACTAAAGATACATTTTTTGCACTCTCATCTAGATTTTTTTCCATCGAACTGTGGAGCAGTGAGCAACGAGGACGGCGAGCGATTTCACCAGGACATTGCAACAATGGAGAAACGCTATCAGGGCAAATGGAGCCCATCAATGCTTGCAGACTATTGCTGGACAGTGACAAGAGATGCTCCATTTAATGAATACAAGAGACAAGCCAAGAAGCGCCGAGTAGACACTGAATAGGACTAAGCTATGTACATAATAGTTTTTTGCCTTTTGTTTCATAATAAATTTTATTTATATAACCCTTTTGCTGATTTTTAAAGTGTTACATAAACAGGACAGGTGAAATAGTATCATGTAAAGCAACCATAAACACATGAAAAGACCTAGGTTTACAATTTATGATTAAAACTCTACTATCTACACAATATACATAGACATAAAATGTAAAAACTTAAATATCTTAGAAACAATAGCCAATCAGTTGTTTTAATTGTCATATTTGAATTCAGCACATCAAAATACATAATAAATAGCACATTTTATCTCTGAAGCAGACGACTTCTCAAAAAATTGTAGACCAGTGTAACTTGCATCCAAGAGTTTTAAAAGAGCTGGCCGAGAAGCTGGACCTTAATACTGATTTTCAATAACTCTTGGAGCTCTGGGGAGGTTCTAGAAGATTGGTAGAAAGCTCATGTTGTGCCAATGTTTTAAAAGGGTAAATGGGATGACCCGTGTAATTATATGCCTGTCAGCCTGACATCAATCCTGGGCAAGATAATGGAGCAGTTAATATGGGACTCAGTTAATAAAAAAATTAAAGAATGGTAATGTATTGGGATTCTCTCCAAGACCTTTTTCTTACTTGGCTTCCCAAAAACCCACTTGATCAGACTCAAGCATAGGCGGTGGGAACCACACATCTACATTTACACAGCAAACTTTTTTATAGGAATATTTAAACATTACATTGCATTTACTATACATTGCATTACACATTTGGGGATTGGCTTGGTTACTTTATAGGAACCAACACCTGTACAACATGCTTTGCCCATGCACAGTCCACACACAAGTTACTTTTTAACCTCATCATATGTTTCAAGCTTATTTTGTCCATTGTAAATAGTTCCTGGGGTGTTCCCTGTTATCTTAGCTAGTACAAACATTCTGTCTCTTAGCTTACTGACACATTTACTTATCTTAGTTAGCACAGACTTTCTGTTTCAAGCCTGCTGATTAATTTACCTTCCTAGTCATGAATCCCCAAAATGGAGCCTGCCTCACCGTGCCCAATTACTCATGTCAAGCCAGTCATGCATAATGTAATTAATGCAAATCAACATGGGTTATGGAAAATAGATCCTGTCAAACTAAAATGATTTTTTTAAATGAGATTACGAGTTTAGAAGATAAAGGTAATAGTGTTGATGTAACATGCATAGACTTCAGTAAGGCATTTAACTTAGTATTGCACATTTTGATTAAAAACTAGAACAATGTATTTTTTTTTTATTAATGGAGATATCCCATCTCCTAGAGCTGGAACAGACAAATCCAGGTCATCAAATCCAGCCCCCTGCCTTCACTAGCAGGACCACGTACTGATTTTGCCCCAGATCCCCAAGTGGCCCCCTCAAGGTTTGAACTCACAACCCTGGGTTTAGCAGGCCAATGCTCAAACCACTGAGCTATCCCTAAAACTAACAAGGCACACATTAAATAGAATAAAAACTGACTAAATGGTAGGTCACAAAATTTAAGGGTAAACGGAGCATCGTAATCAATTGGGTGTGTTTCCAGTGGGGCCCCACAGGGATCAGTTCTTGGTCCTATGCTATTTAACATTTTCATCAATGACGTGGAAGAAAACAAAATTATCACTGATAAAATTTACACAAGACACAAAATTTGGGGTAGTGGTAAATAATGAAGAGGGGAGTTCACTGATTCAGAGTGATCTGGATTGCTTGGTAAACTGGGTGCAAGCAAACAATATGCTTTATGTTTTAATACAGCTAAATGTATACATTTAGGAATAAAGACTATAGGCCATACTTACAAAACAAAGGACTCTATCCTGGGAAGCAGTGACTCTGAAGAGATTTGGAAGTTGTAGTGGATAATCAGCTGAACATGAGCTCTCAGTGAGATGCTGGGGCCAAAAGTGTTAATGCAATTCTGGGATGCAAAGAATCATAGAACTGGAGAAGTCATCTAGTCCAGTCCCCTGCACTCAAGGCAGGACTAAGTATTATAGACCATCTCTGACAGGTGTTTGTCCAACCTGCTCTTAAAAATTCCCAATGATGGAGATTCCACAACCTCCCTAGGCAATTTATTCCAGTGCTTAACTGCTCTGACAATTAGGAAGTTCTTCCTAATGTCCAACCTAAACTGCCCTTGCTGCAATTTAAGCCCATCGCTTCTTGTCCTATTCTCAGAGATCAAGAACAATTTTTCTCCCTCCTCCTTTTAAGAACCTTTTATGTACTTGAAAACTGTTATGTCTCCTCTCAGTCTTCTCTTCTCCAGACTAAACAAACCCAATTTTTTCAATCTTCCCTCATAGGTCATGTTTTCTAGACCTTTAATGATTTTTGTTGCTCTTTTCTGGACTTTCTCCAATTTGTCCACATCTTTCCTGAAATGTGGCACCCAGAACTGGACACAATACTCCAGTTGAGGCCTAATCAGCACGGAGTAGAGTGGAAGAATTACTTCTTGTGTCCTGCTTACAATACTCCTGCTAATACATCCCAGAATAGTGTTTGCTTTTTTTGCAACAGCGTTACACTGTTGACTCATATTTAGCTTGTGATCCACTACGACCCCCAGATCCCTTTCCGCAGTACTACTTCCTAGGCAGTCATTTCCCATTGTGTATGTGTGCAACTGATTGTTCCTTCCTAAGTGGAGTACTTTGCATTTGTTCTTATTGAATTTCATCCTATTTTCTTCAGACCATTTCTCCAGTTTGTCCACATCATTTTGAATTTTAATCCTATCTTCCAAAGCACTTGCAACCCCTCCCAGCTTGGCATCGTCCGCAAACTTTATAAGTGTACTCTCTATGTCATTATCTAAATCATTGATGAAGATATTGAACAGAACCAGACCCAGAACCGATCCCTGCAGGACCCCACTCGTTATGCCCTTCCAGCATGACTGTGAACCACTCATAACTACCGTATATACTCGTTCATAAGCCGAATATTTTTGGTAAAAAAGTGACACATCGAAGAGCGGGGGTCAGCTTATAAACGGGTCTACAACAAAATTTGATGATTTTAAATTCTATGGAATCATTGAATTGAATATCTAATACATTGGCTGGGAACAGTGAATCGCAGTCACAGGGAGCTGAGGGGCTCCATGGTTGCAGACGCTCCAGGTAAACAGAACGTCCCGCCAGCGGCTTATCCTGACAGACTGGGAGCCAAAGTTTGCCGACCCATTTATTGATGCCAATACTGCAGCCTTTTAAAGTTGAAAAGGCTTTGTTTAGTGGACTAGATTGGCTTAAAATGGACCTCATAAGTCTCGAGCCAATATGAAAAAATAACGTGCAGAATCGATGGAATCTCTAATAAAATTGAAATAGCCTGTTATCCCTACAGACATGCCAATCTACAGGGCTGTTTTGAAATAAAAAAAGAACAATGATAATTTGACAGTGATAAAGCAGGTGACATTCCTATATAAAGTCCTACAAAATCTATAACTATAATAATAATCTATTTTCATACTAATATTTAAAATGAACAACGGTGAAATCAAAAGGAAAAAGTATTCTTATCATGCAGCGTTCAAACTTAAAGTTGTTGAATATGCAGAAGCAAACAATAATTGCGCCGCTGCTCGTGAATTCTGTATCAATGAGAAGCACATAAGAGAATGGCAAAAAAATAAAACAACACTAAGAGACATGCCAAGAAGCAAGAAAAAATGTCCAACGAGGTGCGCTTCATTTCCTGAGCTAGAGAAAGATCTCAATAATTGGGTTGTTGAATGTCGACAAAATGGGTACATTGTCACTAGAACTGGAATTCGTCTGCATGCTCTGCAAATGGCGAAAGATGACAAATACAATTCAGTAAAGCCGTCAATGTTTGTCGCATCAGTAGGTTGGGTGTACTCGCTTCATGAACTATCATGGTCTCTGTCTTCGTCAGCGAACAAAGATAGCGGAAAAGCTGCCTAGAGATCTGGAAGAAAAAATCGAATCTCTCCAAAGATTTATTATAAAATATAGAAAGGAATATGCATTTGAACTGTCACAAATAGGAAATATGGATGAAACACCAATGACATTCAATCTCCCGAGCAACAGAACAGTAACCGATGTTGGTGAAAAAACAGTTTTAATTAAAACCACTGGCCATGAAAAAATCCATTTTACGATGGTTTTATTATGTTTGGCAAATGGATCAAAGCTCCCTCCTGTTATTTTTAAAAGAAAAACCTTGCCTAAAAACATGAAATTTCCTGCTGGTGTCATCGTATGTGCACACGAAAAGGGATGGATGGATGAAAGTGGGACTATCGAATGGCTGGAAAAAGTGTGGAATAAGAGACCAAGAGCACTTTTCAATAAACCTGTTATGCTCGTTTGGGACATGTTCAGGGCACACAAGACGGATGAGGTGAAAAATGTGGCCAAAAATATGAAAACTACTTTGGCTGTAATACCTGGAGGCTTAACTTCAGTTCTACAACCGCTTGATGTCTGCCTGAACAAACCCTTTAAAGACAGGCTACGCAAAATGTGGTCTGAATGGATGAGCTCAGTCTTGGCGAAGTTGACAAAAGGCGGGAATCTTATGAAGCCCAAAATCAATCTGGTCGCCCAGTGGATCAAGGACGCGTGGGTGTCCATTCCCTCGGAAATGGTAGAAAAATCATTTAGGAAATGCTGTCTCAGCAATGCACTCGATAGGTCAGAAGATGATGCCATATTTGATGATGACATAACAGAGGCTGATGATGAGAAGGAATCTGACTCTGAAGGCGACGCTGCCGACATCTACGATGACAATGCAGGTGCAGTTGTGACTAAAGTCGAGTTTAATGAACTGTCTGGTGAATCAGAGACTGATTCAGACTTGGAAGGATTTTAAGACTTTTTAAAGTCTCATATTGTTCTGTTTCTTGTTTTAAATATCCATTTATTGATTTTAAATATTGACTGTAATTTTGAAGGTGAATACATATTTGTTCAGTTATTATTATAACAACAACAGGTTTTTTGTTAGATTACATTAAAATAATTCTAGTAAAACTTTTGAGTGTTTCTTGTGATGCCAGGTTTTAAAATATAGCAGGGGTCAGCAAACTCTGGCTCCTGGCCCGTCAGGGTAAGTCGCTGGCGGGTCAGGATGTTTTGTTTGCCGTTCCAGCTAATGGGAGCTGCAGGAAGTGGCACCACTTCCCGCAGCTCCCATTGGCTGGGAACGGCAAACCGCGGACACTGGAAGCTGAGAGGTTCTGTGCCTGCAGACACTCCAAGTAAACAAAATGTTCCGACCCACCAGCGGCTTACCCTGACGGGCCGGGAGCTAAAGTTTGCCAACCCCTGAAATATAGGGTCGGCGTATGAAGGGGTCATACAGTTTTTGCTATTTTTACCTAACCATCTTGGGGGGTCGGCTTATGAACGAACGGGCTAATGAACGAGTATATACAGTGCTCTCTGGGAACGATTTTCCAACAAGTTATGCACCCACCTTATAGTAGCTTCATCTAGGTTGTATTTCCCTAGTTTGTTTATGAGAAGGTCATGAGAGACAGTATCAAAAGCCTTACTAAAGTCAAGATATACCACATCTACCGCTTCCCCCCATCCAGAAGGCTTGTCACCCTGTCAAAGAAAGCTATCAGGTTGGTTTGACATGATTTGTTCTTGACAAATCCATGGTGACTGTTATTTATCACCTCATTATCTTCTAGGTGTTTGCAAATTGATTGCTTAATAATGGCCTCTTCAATCTAGCAGAGAAACGTATAACACAATCCAGTGGCTGGAAGTTGAAGCTGGATAAATTCAGACTGGAAATAAAGCATAATCTTTGATTGAGAGTGTCATTAACCATTGGAACAATTTACAAAGGGTCATGGTTGATTCTCCATCACAGATAATTTTTAAAATCAAGATTGGATGATATTCTAAAAGATCGGCTTTAGGAATTATTTGAGGGCTATTCCATGGCCTGTGTTATACAACAAGTCAGAGGAGATGATCGCAATAGTCCCTTTTGGCCGTGGAATCTATGAATCTATTATTTCCCAATTCTTCACTTTGGGATTTTGTAACCGAAATAGCATTCTTTTAACATACTTGTTTTGCATGTTATATAAGTAAAGGCTATCAAAAGACAATACTGCAGGCTTACTTTAGGCACGATGCACTCTAAACTAACTGGACTATGCTTGACGAGGCTAAGGTATTATAAGTAGAGCTGGGCAGAAAATGCAGTTTTGGTTGATCTGAAACTTCGCAAATTCATGTCAAGTTTGCTGAAGTCACAAAATGGCTGGAGAAGATTCAAGTGGTCATGGTGGTGCCACCCTTCTTACAACTTTAGCCCAATCTTTAAGGCACTTACCTGAGATCTGAGAGACCTAGATTCAATTCCCCTTCCCCTCCATCACACAGAGGAGGACTCAAACCTGGTGGGTGTTAGCCTGGTGTACTAAAAGTTGGAAGAAAGGTGGCACCTCCTCCTCCTCCCCTGTCGGTTTTGTGAATCTAATCCTCTTTTGCTTTTAATGCCGGAATCAAAACAAACAATTTCAAGTTAGGCCAAATGAAACATTTGTTCCAAAATGAGTTCTGACTTTTTTGATTTGCCACAAATGCCTAAAAATGTCATTTTTGGTTTGCCCTTTTTTTCAGAATTGCCAAGGAAACAAAATATCCATTATTTGTGCAGGTCTAATTAGAAATTCTGTGCTAAATTTTAAACCTAAGTATAATAGACTATGAAAAATATTTTAAAGTAATAAAATTTCTAATCAACTTAGGCCAGGACTTTAAAAGAAGCCTTACAGAGTTAAGAGGAGAATATCCTCTTGATTAGGGGGCTACTCAGGCACTGGGAAGATATTGGTTCAATTCCTTGCTATGGCACAGACTTCCTGGGTGAGGTTGGGTATAGTAATTACATTCTATGTTCCTCAGTTCCCCATATCTAAAATGGGGATAATTCTTCTCCCCCAGACAGAAGTGTCATGAGTATAAATCCATTAAACATTGTTAGCTGTTCAGATGCTATGGAAATGGGGCTACACTGTAAGCAGTTAGGCTCAAATCTTATTACAATTTAATGGGATTAAAACACCTACTCCCATTAGGCTCTTTTTAAAATCTCACCCTTATTTAATATTATTTTAAATACAATTCACAAAATATTTTAGAATTTGGCTATTTTATTGAAAATCTAAACCACACTCTCTCTCTCCTCTCACATTGAAATACATCCTGCAAGTTATCTGAAATACCAAATATAAAGTGAAGCCAATACAGATGTTGTTACACCAATTAGCTACAGTAACAGAAGTGGAGCTTAGTATTATACAGACTGACTAAAAGGATAAAAAATGGTTACGCTACCTTGATAATTTGATAAAAATTGTGACAACAGAAGTCAAAGATGGCTTTAGTTACTGAAATTAATAGAGACTATAAACCAATAATTGTTTATCGCAACGACATAAGAAAGCCAACTGAGGGTGAAGGGGCAAGCTCATTTTTCCATCTGTTTTTAATGAACTCACCCAATGTCACGGTCAGCGGCAGTTAAAATTAATATGTCTAATCATCTTCAAACATTAACTTGTTCAGCTGAATGTGTCAGACAGGAAGCTATCCATAAACAAATCTGAGATGTTAAATTACTAAAATAGATGCAGTTTCCTCCCTCTGAAAAATCTCATTATTAGCTTTGGTATTATTTCCACTCAAGGAAGTCACTCTACAACACCAAATATTTTCACATGCACTGAAATGTGTAGACTACACAAGTCCACGGATGTTTGTTTTGGCAAGAGAATTGAATTTCCTCCATTTCTCTGAATACAATGTAATCCTCTTCGTTGCTGTCTTCATTTAGAAAGAGGAAGAAACCCCAAACGCTCACAGATCATCTCTTTAAAAAAACAAACAAAAAAACCCCAGTTTGATCTGCTACTTAGGTGCACTCTTCTTCCTATAATATCTTAGATTGGGTGTGGGGTAGGGGATTGATTATTACATCGTTTTGAGGGTTTTTTGTATAACATTTTTCAGTTGTGCATTTTACATTTGCAGTCATTTGATTAGTTTGTGTGGACAATAATTTGGAAAACAAACAAAAATTTTTTTTCAACTAAACAACTTTGATTCTGTCATCAGACAAGTACATAATGTGGAGGACTCTGACTTATTTTTTCTTCTAATAAATTGTGACTGAATGTAGTAGGGGCTAATTGTATTGGCTTGATCTAGGCATATAGTGCTATCAGGCAGATGTGTAAGGCAAGAGTGGAAACTATGGCATAAGGGTTATATATCCTTTTTAGTGTTAGATTTTGGATTATGACTTAAAAAAAAAACCAGGAGATTGTTGGGGGAAAGAAGTTAATTTGGCATATTCCGTTCTCCCTGGGAAAGGCTATCCCCCCACCCTTCCACAGAAGAACCCAAAGAAGGGGAAAGCCACCTGGAAAATCCAGGAGATTCATCTCATATAGTTTTCTCTCTTGTTCGTCCTCTGAGGGAGGATGTTTTCAATCTTGTGCTGGAGAAAATGAGTGTGGCCTGTAAATCCTAAATTCTAGGGGGGAACCAGACAGCAATCCTGTAAAGCTTGGGGCACTCATGCAGGGAGCAGCCCCTTCCTGGTGCTCCTCAGTTCCTGCCCTTGGCAGAAAAAGGTCACTCTGGTGCTACGCTATCCATGCCTCCTTCAACCCCTCCACTCCCACTGGGAAGGAAGACAAAATGAGTTACTATTGCTTGGAACAACCCTAAAAAGACCTAGATGGGATTTCTTCTCAGAAGTCTGCCAGGTTTGGAGGACAGCAGGCCTGGCCCCACACCAGCTCCATCACACCCTGCCCCTGAAACTTTCCCTCCCAGTCTGGGGAGCCACAGCCACACAGAATGTTTATGAAGGAGCTGGCTTGGAACCGAGAGCGAGCCTGCAATGAAGCTAAATCACCTCCTTCCGTTATTCCCTGGCTATTTCCTCCTTCCTTCCCCTAGTACAAAATGAAGGAGAGCAACAAGTCCCTACTTACAGGGTCTTTGGAAAATAAGAAAGGGTTAACAGACCACAATGAGATCCAATCAGAAAGTTGTGACTTATTACAAAATATGGTCCTATAAGTCTCTAGTGTACAGTGCATACCAGTAGTGTAAGGATAGCCTTTTCTAAAATGACACTTTCCCACACAGCCTTTGCTAGTGTAACCTACTATTGCTATTCCGGTCCTGGGCATGTCTTAGACTTCCAACAGTATACTCTTATGCATAATTCTACAGTGTTTCTTTGTCAAGCTGCAATGTGTTTGAATGGTATGCACAAATTGCAACTAGGATGAGACCAGCTTATTTTCACCTGTAACCTAAATGAAGCAATCTTTACAGAGGTGAAAGACTAATGCTATAACCACCCAAAGAGCCCAAAGTGTGGATTTTATTTTAAAGAAAAGAATGTGGATTAATTTAAATGAGAAACAATTCAGAGTTCTAACCAGCTTGAGAGCTCTGACTATTGGACTGCATTCATTTTGGTACGTTTTTCTTGCTTACTTACCAGTATTTAAATTACAAGCATGCCCCTATCTAGTTTAGTCTTCCAGAAAGTCACTCTTTGGTATATTTCTTTCCTTTTAAAAATCAAAATATTTACATCAGTGGAGTTAAGGATGAAAATTAGAGAGAAAATGGGGTTTCTTATAGAAATAAGCTTCTATTCTATAAAACAGAGCAAGGACTTAATCATTTTTCCCCATTTACTGGTTGCCACTTCTTACGAGCTTTCGCTGCTTAACATTATTTTATAGTTGTTCTATCTAATGCCCACAAATACTTTGCCCTCAAAGATTAATAATTATTTGACACATTTTCATTCTAATGAGAGTTTAAGCTGAACATGACATCAGCATATGCCATTTGTCTGTGTGACTGGCGAGCCAGATGAAATTTACTTTATTTACTAAATGCTGCAACCTTGCCAAATTGCAGGCTTGCACAGAACAGTATGTTCGGGTGCTGACTGTCTTGCCAGCTTTCAAGGAAGTACTTGACGGAGACCACATGTGGAGGTCAAGTGATTCTATCATGATATCACCAGATGGTAAATTATGGTATTATTCCCAAGACAGGTAGCATAGTTTGTTTTGAAACAGTTGGTAGTTGCTCCGTGAACTCTCAGCCAGAAGCAATTTCACAATTGCAAAAGACTAGGAATGCTGTCGATGTTGGGGGGAATGCTTTCCCAAAGAGACTTCGTACAAATAATTTGAATTCTAAACTTCCAATCTGTATGTTTTCTAGTAAATAAATAAAAGTGCTGTTATATTAACTCCTATTTCAAATCAGAGTCCTTCCTTTCAAAGCTCACTCTGAACAAATCCTGTATTCACACATGGTTTTTGATGACATGGGGTTAATTCTGCACTAGAGGTGTGCAGATAATAAAATAACAGTAACTACATCTGATATAGCACTTTTCATCGGTGCATCTCGAAGTGCTTAACAAAAGAGGTCACTATTATTATCCCTATTTTACATAATGTGAAAACTGAGGCACAGGGAAGTGAAATGACTTGCCCAAGGTCACCTAGTAGGCAAGCGGAACCAGATATTCTGAGCCCCAGTCCAGTGCTCTATTAATTAGGCCAGAGTCTTTGTATGTAAATTAAAACTGCATGTGTTTCTGTGATATATTGAAAGCCCCCAACTTCCACGGACTTCGCTGGGAGTTGAGACCTCCCATCACATTCCAGGACTGAGTGGATTGGTGTGCTAGAACTATGTGATTGACCAGGTAGGAGCGGTACATAACCCAGCTTGCAGAAGCCAATAGAAAAGCTGCCGCCTGAGGGATCTTGCAGGGCCTTCAATACTCATCAACTTAATGTGAGATGAGGTCAGGGCACACAGCACTTTGCACAATCTAGCCCTAATTTATACCTGCTGTGCAACCTAAGCCACCACTGAATTCAGCTGATGTTGCCCATGTTTTTTTCGAATGGGTAGGTTAATGTTTTTTTTCTGGGCATATTTGGCAAATTGCACTAAACTCTTAATTTCAAAAATAAACATTTGTATAGTAAAATGCTGTAAAAAACACAGGGAGGAACTTTTTTTATTTACTAGAAAACTTCCTTTCAGTTTTTATTATAAATGTCCGATTACTTTTTTAAAATCTAAAGCTAAGAAGTGGAACACAGTTTAAATAACCAATCATTGTGAACGGAGTGTTCAAAAGGTAAGTACCTGTGTTCATTTCCCAATACACTGAATGGGAGTTTGGGCTGAGACAGGGTTGCAAGACTGATCCACACAGGGCCATTGCACGTCTATGCAGCGATGCAGCTTGGGCCATAATCTAGCCCTAAATCTTCACTTGAACTCTCACAATAACATCCTCATTCACCCTTGCCAAATTTCAGAAGCAAATCAATGACCCTTAATTGCCTTGGGACAGAGGAAGTTGGGATTTTTTAATTGGCTCATCATATTGGGACATTTTAACCTATTTAAAACTATGGGACAAATGAGACCAAAAAAGGGGACACAAAAGTTACTAGGGAAGGAAGCTGCCTGAATAAAATGGAAAATATATTAGAACACTTTCTGCAATTTTGCTTTTATAAATTGGACACTTGCTGCTAGCAAATTACTCTGCAACAACACAAAGTTGAACAGCAGGAGATGAGGAAAGGATGGGTGGAAATTTGGATTCACACTGTGGAAACTCTTAAGATTTACAGAGAAGAGAATTATGCCATGTGTACTATTCAAGTGGAATATGTACTTAACTGACACTCTAAGAAGATGTTAAGAAAATATATTCACAAGCACTAGAGAGATTTAATATAAATCATTATGCTAGTAGCCTTTGATAACTTTTATTTTAAAGAGCTTATACATTTTAGCTTATGATTGAATATGCATGTAAAGGCCCAGAATTCTTTATAGTTAGCGATCATTTTTTTCTTTTTTAAAAAATTGGGCCAAATCATTCCCTCTGCTAACAGTCCTGTCAACCCTCTGTACGTTTCCCAATCTAAATGTGACCACTCTCAGAAGTGCATTACATGTCTTTAGATGCCATGGCATTTTTCTCCCTTTTATTTTAATTTGGTGCTTGTATCATTAGCAGAATCACTGTGTAGTTGTCTAGTTAAATTATGCTTTATGAGTGTGTAGCAAATGTTAAGTCCTATCAGTTGATTTCATATTTACCACACAAACATTAACTTCTCAGACATGAATAGAACAAGTTTGTATCTTTCGGTACGTCTCGTTCGGCTATCTCTTTAAGGAGAGAGGAACAAATAAGTTTCAAATTAGAAATTAATTATTCTGTGTTCTAATTCCATAGCCATTACCTTAAGAGAATGCCCAAAAGACGTCATTGTAAGGACCTCAGCCCTCCTTTACTTCATGCTATTGTTTTCTACAAATGAGTTCTAGTACATTTTGATAATGGATTGTGTAATGGGGTCATTATAGTCCGGTACAAATCCAGCAGAAATATTAGGTAGATAAAACTTTCAGATTTATGATTGGTAACTGTTGCAAAATTTAGTTGATTTATTTCTTCCCACAATTTATTGGCTGATGAGGAAAACAAGTTTAAGACTGGCTTTTATAGTATAAGATTACTAGTAGCAACATTTGAAAAATCCTAGATAGTTATATTACAATTTTCAGCTTCAGAATCATTTCTCACCTGGTCATTTAGATTTTCTAGAATAAACCACTGTCCAACACTCTCACAGAACTGGTTTAATTCAGTCTAAACTCATCTCTAGTATAACTCCATTGAAGCCAGTGGAGTTTCACCAGGGATGAATTTGCCCCAGTGTATTCTGACAGGTTAGAAACATCATTCTTATTTGCTAAGCACCAGCAATCAGATCTGCACTGTACAAGTTCATCATGTCCTGAATAATGCAGTTCTAGTGCCAGGCAATTTACAGCTGCGCACCTATTAAGCAAGTTGCTTTAAATTGTTTGGTGTAAAAATTCACATTGGGGATACAGTTATTCCTTAAAGGACCATTTACACTTAACACAGAGCTTCACCTCGCAGAGTGCAAGTGTGGAGTTTTATGCTTTGAGCAGAAGACAAAAGCCAAAAAAATCCCTGATGAGCAGGACTAGGAATGCAAAGGTTCCTGATATTGCATTAATGAAAGTCTTGCTGCATGGCTGCCAAGCTGCTCCTGCCTAGTGAAACAAAGAACTAATGGGTCACTCCAGTGAAGTCAGTGGGAATGGTGCCACTGAGTAGTGCCAGTGGGTATGGGTTCAAATCCTATGAGAGGAATGTGTGGATAAGTGCCTCTGTAGCATTCTCCAACAGCATTAGACCCTATTTTTATTCTAACTTGCAGTCAGACAGGAGAATGGGGGGCCTGAAACTTACTACCACTGCGTGCTTCACTTTACTTGCTCCTAACAACCTCAACTCAGACTTGTAGAGGAGTGCAACAGCCTTCCCCCATCGCCAACCTTGCTGCATGCCCTGCAAGGACTTGTGATAAGAGACCAAACTCCCTCCCTGAGAAAACAAGCAGAAAAAGTAGTGCAAATGTCTAACTAGGAATGATAGGTTGAATGCGGGGAATCTCCGTTATGGGCCTATTCTGGAATATCCTGTAGGCCTGAGTGCAAGTGGCTACTCTGAGTCCTTGCTGGTGCCGCAGCATTCACATTGCTAACCTTAGTGCCAAGCTCAAGCCAAGCTAGCACGAAATGTCTGTTTACCTGGGCTGGGAGGCACACTCTCCCAGTTGCAGTGTAGACATACCCATGAGGCTAGTGCCCAGGAGCCTAGTGGCAGAAGGTAGATTGAGAACAGAGTGGTGTATCCTGTAACCGGGTGGCTCAGCGGCTGCGTTCTTCCTGTCCTCCCAGGAGCTCTAAAAGGTGCTGTGTCTTTGACCCCCAGGGATGGACCTTATAAGCATTCAACCCCTAAAAACATATCCATATTACCCCAAACCATTTTAAAGCAGGGTTACAACTACGACTACTGGGCAGATTGCCAAGAAAATTCAAGGTGATACAGGTAATAGTGTTGGTGATTAGATGGCACTCAAAGAATAAGTATTGGAATAAATTCCTCAGCAAAGTTACAGTGTTGCCAAAAGTGTCATGTTTTGGTTGAAACCCAGTCCTCAGCCTGTCAATAAGAGTACAGTAGCACTTTTATTTATTTATTTTTCTAAGAGCAAGATTTTTTCTGTTTGATGTTAATGACTTAATTTCAATGACTAATGAACATTTTGGAGAAGGGATGTCTTTGTTAAAGTTTCAACAGCCCTGTACTTTTAATTAAAATATCGATTCTCTGAGAGCTCCAACAAGTCCTACAGTAAAATCAGGGAACACCGGAGGTTGACATTCCTGATATTCCTGAAGTAAAAACAAAGGCAAAAGAACTTTTAAAAAGAAAACAAACCCACTTCTTTATACACCATAGAGAAGAAGAAAAAAAAAAGAAAGGACAGGAACCAGATTTTTAACTTTCTTTGAAAGTCGCCTTTAAGAAAAGAAGTCATGTGCTCTTTTCTCTTTGGGAACCAATTTTGTTTTCCTGTCCCTAGGGAATGTATAAAAGCTGGAAACTAATCTAGAAGATTCAGGGAAAGACATTCTGAAAAACAGCTTTTTCCTATGGCAGAACCTGATTCACTGCATCCTGCCTCAGAAAATGAAATGTCTTCTGGATGCTCCACAAAAAAACATTCACAACCCGCTGAAAGAAGAAAGGAAATGTGTCATGAGACAAAGGTTGAGAAGACCTGACCCACAAAACCTCAAAGTCAAAAGAAACCTCCCTTCCTCAAGGGAGATAAAAACATACGCCCGCATTTTGATAACTTGTGATGATGTTTTTGACTTAGGTGTAACCTACAAAAGGAAGATAATTGATTGGAATCCACCCATCCCTTTTGTTGAATTAAGGGCTCCTTGGTAACATGGGATACAACTGGAATCTGTTTCCAACTGAACTATTCATGACCTTGATCCAAAGCAGAAAATTACACAGAAGTACAGAATAAGGTAGAAAATGAAGGGAAAAAACACTCACGACATAAATCCTACACTCCCATAGCATAGCAAAACAAAGACTAAACAAATATCATCACTGTTGTCATTTGAGGAGATTTGAAATTGACCACCAGCTTGATCCTAAAGAGACTGGAAATTCCTTCATGCTCAATATGGTTCTAAAGATTGTCCAAGGGGAACTTACGACACGGTGTGCTGCATACAGCAGAAAACAGACTGCGTTTTACTCTACACTCTTGCACTAGAGAGCAGAACACATGTTAATTGAACAGGTGGGATAGCACTGGTGCATAGCGAATGCCAACTGTGCCACGTGTCTACACTAGCCATTCCCATTCGGTTGCAATTTTGCCCCGTGTCCACACTTGTCCTGTTCTACGACACTACAGCTGCACCTCCCTCTGGGTATTTCCCATACATCTTTCTGAAGCAATGGTTTCTGGGAGCCCAAGAAAATTGTGGGGAAAGAGGTCAAATCCTGCAACCCAGTTCCCATCTCCAAAGAGAAGCTAGGATCAATGCTCTGCTGTTGCTCAGCAAGCAAGGCTTTTGCTGAACCTTTTGAAAAACAGTTGTGAGGCCTCAGCGGGGGCTGGAGCAAGATAGCAGCTGGTGCTCTACGAATGCCCGTGGGGAATAGCAGAAGGTCTACACTTAGAGCTGGGGGTGAAATTCCCAGCTCAATGACACATACCTATGCTAGCGCTCATCGAGCAAGCCCACTAAAAATAGATGGATATATACTTGGTGGCTAGCCACAGGTACATTCTGAGACGCTAGGCACTTACTCAGGCAGCTAAACTCTCCCGCCACTCACGCTGCCGGAGCTACACTCTATTTTTACCACTCTAGCTGGATCAGAGCTAGTGCGGATAAGTCTCCTTGAGCTGGGAATCACAACCCCTCTCCAAGCGTAGAAGTATCCTGAGAGTATTTGTGAGGAATGGAGAACAAGACCAGTAGTAGCTGGAGATTGTGGAAATGGTTTTCTCCCTATGAATAGCTGGCTCTGTGCAGTACAATGGGATGGTGTTCATCAGCTGGAACACTGCTCCCAGGTTCAGGCTGTGACCACAGACTAGTGGACACAAGTCATTCTGAAGCCCGGACATGGTCAGCAGTGGCTGCATATTTTCAGACTGAGGAACAGACTTGTCTGTACCTCCGTGGTCAGCTAGCCATGACCTCATAGTGCCAGTCCAGGAGGATGAGAACTCAAAGTGGAAGAGTGGCAATTGATCTGTGAAAGCCAGCTATGAGACAGGTCACCTCTGTAGTGACTGGTGCACTATGGGGGCACTAATGGGAAGACTGTTTGCACTGGTGAGGCTATTACACCTGTGAGTCCCATCTACACTAACACTGTCCCAGTAGAGACCGACATAGAGAAGAATGACAGGATAGTTAAATAAAGCTGGCCTAATTTTTAGAGGTGTTGCGCAAGAGGCTTCAATGGGAGCAAAGGAACATTTGTAAATGAAGCCTTTCAATAGTTGCCTAATTATGGACTGGATAGCCTAACTTTAGGCACCCATTTTTGAAAATCTTGGCCCATGTTTTTAACTATGTAACTAGTAATTCATAAGGCAGAGATAATGGGCAAATTTTTCAAGTGGCTCCTAAATTAGTGCAGGCAAAAGCAACATTTGTGCGTACAAGCCAACGTGCACAAATGCCCATTTGTATGGGAAATTCGGGGAATGCAAATTTGAGTCCATTTCTGAAAATCTGGTTCAATGTATAAAACACTAATGCTTCCAATGGTTCTTTCTTACACGCTAGTTCTCATTGCTAGCATACCTTATTAATGTCTCTCCCATCCCATTTCTTTTCCTGTTATTATTTTAATAACATTAAAATATTTAAAACAAAACACTTAAATCTTAATTTGTTCTGTGGTTGACAAAATTGACTTTTTTGTGTGAATAGCACGCAGCTGGCTTGCTAAGCATGCACCCAACGCTAGGATAATTGTCCCATATTCACTTGAGAGGGCAGTAACTTCCAAGTCCTAATTGTAGCCATTTAAGTGCACTATTAAACAACAAGACAGAATACAAACAAACATACAAAACCCAACACCCATTGGCCCAGAGCATCCCCTACCACAGTAATATTTGTTTAAGGTGTCCTAATGGGGGAGGAAACATTTCCTTTTGCCCCTTCCTCCAAATTGTTCTGGTCCCGCAACCATTGGCACTTTCAGAATTCAGAGGATCCTATGGCACCATAAAAGACAAGGCGCATCCACCCATGACCACAGAGGCCCTGTGCACCGACTCCAGCTCTAGTGTCCCAGTTCTGCCCCCAGCAGCTTGGCTCCAGTGGAGCTGTGCTACCAGTGCCTCCTCTGGCCACAGCTGCAGTTGGGATCCCCTGCGATGTGGAGAGCAATGGTAGAGGAAATAAAGCCTGGAGCTATGTTTCCTTAGTAATCTGTATGGAGCTGCTGAGGGGTTGATGTGACCTTTCAACTCAGGGCCTTCCTCTGCCCCTGCCGCTGTGCAGGTCCCGGATGCCAATCCAGCAGCTGTACTTCTTCAGGGTCATAGAATGGGATGAATTTGGCCTACGGTCTCCAGTACAGGAAGGGGATACCTAGAAGGAGTACCAATAGGGAACAGCCCCCACAAGTGTGGGGCTTAGGAGATTCCTTGGGCCAGCAGTGGTGGTATTTCATTTTGTGCCACAGCTGCCCTAGATTTGTGTGCAGAATAGTCACTGGTGTCCTCAGAAAACGTTGGCCCTTTCCCTAAACTGTACATATGAAAATAAAGAACATGGGCTTATCCCTCGGATCTCATCTCCAGTCAGACCAGGGCCCCAAGTCGGAAGAGGCAAAGGGGACTTTATGTCCCCTGATCCAAGGCTGGTCATTTTCAATGTACATTAAAACATCCTCAGAGTAGCTCTAACTTGGACTCATCTTCACTGGCCCCCAAAGTACCATTCTGGCAGCAGGCAATCACTTCTGCTTTTAGTCATGCCCACAAGGCTGTGCACCAGAGGGTGGCCAAAGATCTGGCCCCATGCACTGGTATTTATTTGTACTGATTTTTTAAAAACAGAAAATGGATGCTTCTGTTGTGGATAAACTGGCTTTTTACAAGTTAGGGTGATAAGGCCACCGAGCACTGACTGTTTAACCAGGCAGCTCACTATCTCAGCAGCATTGATATCACACAATAATGATGACAGTGAAACTTCTGCTAGTAGAAAATGGGCTGGAAATACCATATACTTAAAAAGCTATCTGTTTCCACCAGCTTTAAAAAAAACCTCACAGAAGTCAGTGTTAGGAACTTGCCAATTGGCTTAGATAACTAAATAGTGTTCCCTCAGTATTTCCAGTATTCTTTGCACTTCTACATCCCACTATTTATTGAAAGGTGTACAGCAAATATTGAGGTACACTAATCTAGGTCTCTACGAGAAAGCCAGCACCTTTTTTTTTTTTTTTTTTAAAAAGGGCAGCCACTTTACTTCCTCGTGAAAAGATTTTTACAAAGGTCTGATTTACATTTGTTTACACAACACTAATCTCAGGACTAACCTTTCCTTTAGGGCATAAAAACAGGGGAAAATAAAACTTTCCACCAATACTGTGAATAAGTTGGTTCTCTATGACCTGGATCCTTCAAACACTTACAAATATACAACTTTACTCCCACTGCAGTCAACAGGAATACTCATGTGAGTAATGTTAAGCATGCACCTAAGTGTCTGAGGGATTGGGGCCTAATATTCTGCCCCTAAGGATCTGATCCTGCTGCCATATAATTCAGAGGCAAAACTCCCACTGACTTCAGTATTGCCTGATTAAGCCCTAAGTGAGATGCAGGCGAGGAACTGAAGTAGTAAGGCAAAACCCACATCTACATCAATTCACCTCTAACAGCAGCAATCTCAAAACATTCCTGGGAACATAGGTAAAAATGGCAAAATCTGCTTAAAGTAAGGGAACACTGTGGAATATGGAGTCAACAATGCTATTCCGATATACACCAACTCAGGAGCTGACCCTAATTTAGAATAAAATTAAAGATGCTCTGAAATGAACACTGGAATGCCAATTGCTCTGTTATGTTGCCTCATCTGTCTGTCTCCTTAAGGGAGCCATAACTGGCTAATAACAAACCTCAGATACCAACCCACAACAGATTAAAAAAAAAAAAAAAAAAAAGGAAAATAAAATAAGATTTTTTTAAACATCCACAGCAAGAGAACCAGCATGTGGCTCCTATAGCACATTCCACAGAAATTGCATTTGTGGCTTTTGGGGTTGACATTAGGTCTATCGTGTAGATGAGGGTGGCTGAAGAGTCCCTTTTTGTTTTTGATGTTGTTTCCTGAAACATTAAGATGTCATGTTAAATAAACTATCTACATACTGGAAAAAGGCTCTTAGCCAAAGCCCTCAGTGCCTTGTTTACAGTCTTTTCCTGCTCCCACCTCTGTATTTTTCCCATCCCCTACACACAGAATGCTCCTCTTACCTTAGTTTGCCAGTTCACTATTCTCCCTGCCTTCAAGTCCCTCCTAAAGACTCATTTCTCTTGCGATGCCCACATAAAACAAACTCCACCAAATATTTTTTTAAAAAAATAGATCTTCTGATTAAGACACTAGACGGGGATGCAGGAGCTCTGGGTTCAATTCCCAGCTCTGCCAGACTTCCTTGACAAGTCACTCAGGGTACGTCTAGCACAACAGCTGGGAGGTGTAATCCCCAGCATGGGCAGATGTACACATGCTCGTTCTGCTTGAGCTAGCACCTAAAACAACAATGCGGTCAGGCCAGAGGCTGAGGCTAACCACCCCAAGTACTTACCCCTAGGGTCGGGTGGGACTGTACTTGGGCAGCTACCCTGAGTGCATTAGTTCAAGCAAAGCTAGTGCATGTACGTCTACCCTCGCTGGGAATTACATCTCCCACATGTTGTGTAGACATACCCTCACGTCTCGCTGTGTCTTAGTTCCCCACTTATACAGTGGGATAATAGTACTACCTTTCTCCTATCCTTTGTTTGTCTTGTCTATTTAGACTGTACAGTCTTTGGAGCAGGGACTGTATTTGCAGAGTGCTTAGCATAAGGGAACCCCAAATTATAGTTGGCTCCTCTGAATTTCCTTGTGTGTCCAGTTTCCCCCACTTCTCTTCTACTGTAAACTCTCTGGGGCATGGAGATTTTTCATTTTTCATTTAGCTCAGCACTTAGAACATTTTTGGCTCTGAGTCAATAACAAATAAAATAATATTCCCTAATTGGTAGAGCTGGTCAAAACAAAAAGGCTTGAATATTTGTCACTGAAATTTCAAAAATTCCACCATTGAACGTTTCCACCATCACTATTAACGGGATCACTAAGGTCTCTGGAGGGTGTACAGGAATTGCTGGAAAAAAAGGGTTCACCTTTTGCTGAGCCCTCACAGAATGCCTTTTGCATGAATTGGCAAACTAATCTCAATGGTCTGTGAACTCAATATCAGATCTGAAGATGGGGAAGATTCCCCTGCTTCTGAGGCAGCTTATTCCACCCTCTATATGCCCTGCCGGGACAGGTATTTTATCCCTGGCTCACGATGATACTTATGAAGAATATTTTTTGTGGACTTTGCATTATAATAAATCGCATCAAAAGGCAGATGCTTTAAAAAAAAAGTCTTGAGGGAAGAGACAACTGGCTTCCCTTCTTGGGCTTTATCCTCCCTCCCTGCTGTAAATTACTGAGTGGAAACTCTGCACAGTCTGGAACATTGTTTAATTGTGCTCTGAATATAAATGAATACTTTCTAGTAGAGGTTTTTTAATGGGACTAGGAGAAAATACTATCCGTGAGCAAGTCTTGGGAGGCAAATGTTTAGCAGGTCATTCCAGCGGTCTTTCCCTCATAGAGGTCAACTATCATTGTATGCCCCTCTGAGACGGCAGTTGAGATATGATTAGATTACATAGCAAGCAGTTATCTGACTAGCTGGAAAAAATGATTGAAGAAAATGTAACGAATTAATGAGGTATATTCCAATCTCATTGCATATGGCTGTTACAGATTACAATCACTGGGCACAGACATGAGAAATGCATCACTTACGATTTATCTACACTGCTATAAAAATCGAATGTCCTAGAGCTTAATAGTGGGTAAAAATAGTAGGAAAGAGGGTCAGGGTAAGTTTATTTGCTACGCCTCCAGTACTTACTTTTCTATACCGCTTTTAGGGAAACGGATTCAGTTTAAAGGTAAAAATCCTTTTCAAGTTCAGAACACTACCGTTCTCATTTTCTAATAATCTGCTAGCCTCACTGAAAATAAACATGTTCTCCTTTTGCAGGATCTTCCTGTTAGTAACAGTTGCACATAAATAAAGTTTTCTAAACAAACATCTTATCTTTTTATGGAAGGAAGTCCATTAATAAGGAATTGACGTTCTTCCCTAAAAAAAATACATTTGTTAATTCTTTCCCATAAACTATAGAAATAAACTAACACCCTGAGATTTTTTATTCTATTTTCACAGCAAACTGGATAGTCTGCACGTAGATAAGGTTAGTACTGTTTGCGTTTCTGTATAAACAATGCTCTTGTTGCTACCTTACCATGCAACATCAAATAACTAATCTTTTTTCTCAGGTTTCAACTGCTTCGTGGAATTGTTGGTTCATTTCTGCTGGATTTCTTACATTTATGTTGGATCATCTTCTACAGTATAGGTTGTGAACAGCTTGCCAAACAAGGCACTTCAGAAGCACATTACCCATGTTTGCTGTCTTGAACTGCACAATTGTTTTCACAGAGATGTCCTTTCCCCATCAAAAATAGGACAAAGGAGCACTCAGATGAACTCAAACAATTGATCTGATAATCTACAGTACTTCAACTTTATTGACTTTGTAAACTAGGCAAGACATTTCTAGTGTCCCAAATTAACACTATTATATGGAAAATATATGATCCCTATTCAATCACACAACTGTTTTCCTTCTACAAAATGTTGTTTTAAAGAAAAAAAAATTATAACAAATGATGTCTTTTATGTCACTTTCAACAAACAGAAATATTTGTTCCCAGACAATCCAGAAACCCAGTACTTTTAGTGATGTGAAAACAATACTGAAATTGGGAATGTTAGCATGCTAAAAAGGTTTCTGTGCTCCAAAATTAAAAATGTAAATGCCATGTTAAATGAAGATAAGCTTGAAACATTGTAGCCTTTATATTGTGATTATACTTGTGTAAACGTCTTATAAAATGCCATAACATTTGTTCAGAAATATCCATGTTTCATAAACACAGTGAATGTTTAATTTTAGGAGCATCAATTTATTTATTAACATGGAAACCAAAAGGAATTAAAAATATACACAGTGCACCAAACATTGCAACACAAGGTATGTTGCTGATGCAAAACGCATGGGAAGGGATGTTAGTAAAAAACACCTATCCAAGTTCTAGAAGAAATCTTAATATTATGTCATACATATCACATTTTTATCAAAAAAGCTACAATAATGGGAAATTTGGGAATCTCAGTCATAGGTATGAATCATGGAATGTCTGGGGTGTTAGTGTGTGAGAGAGAGAGAGAGAGAATGGAAGGGGAAGAGAATTAAAGGAAAGTGATGTCTGTGTGTGCATGGGCTAATCTACCCGAACTAACTTGAATCCACCTCGCCTGCGTAACAACAGCAGTGAAGACAGTGCAGTGAGAGCTTTGCAGCATGATAGGGAGCCAAGTATGTACCCACAGTCAGTGCTGGACTTGTACTACTTGCACTGAAGCCCACGCTGCACTGATTTCACTGCTGTTGTTACTGGTGCTGGCTAGATTTAAGCTAGTTCAGGCAGGCTAGCCTGTGCACAGCTTCTGCTGCGTAGACATGACCTTGGTATATTAACACTGTCTATACAGCCTTCTATCTGATAAGGCATTTAAAAGTACATTTTCTGATCACCTGACCAGGAAGAAGTTACTTCAGTGGAAGGCAGAAAAAAGTAAGCCATTGTAAAAGACATTTAACATGATACACAGTCACTGGGTAAACTCCTGCAATAACTACTCACATCAGCTCATTCTTATCATTAAAATTAAACTAAGAAATAAAAACAACAATAACATCAGCATAATAATTCAACTGTTCAGTCCCATTGTTTTTATGTTGAAAAATTTCCTCCTCCTCCTTTAGGTATTTATTGTCTATTCAGGGGTCAGTTGTGGCTTTGCCACAAGCCTCACAAATGGGGCAACAGGCACCTGTGCTGTCCTGGAAGCAAGCTGGGAAACAGACTATTATTCAGACAGACAATCTGCCTCCCATTTTGTTGGGGACATAACCTGGAACAGCATACGTCTTCTAGCACACCAGTGCTGGCCTGTGCACTGGAGGCAGAACCAAGGCTCTGGATAACATCAGTTCTGGATAATTGTATTACAGGAGAGCAGCCCTTCGCTTTTTAGGATTCAGCCCAACAAAAAATAGCTCAATTAGAAGGGTGCTGACAGAGTTAGGAATGGAGCTTTAGGAAGGGGGGGAGCAGTTCTAGCCATTGAGGTGAGTGAGTACATTCAAAGCTCCAACAGCACTCAACAAGAGTCCTCACTGGAGTTATTGAAGAGTTTCACTGGCTGCAGGATTTACTGGCTGACCAAAGCATCCAATCAACAGGATTTATTTCTAACTCCATTATGGGTCGGTTCTAGTCAGTGCATTTAGCAACTTTGCATTTCCTTATGTCATTCTTACCTGCATTGTTGTCTTTGCCACTCCGCTTGTCTCCATACTTTGCAAATCGGGTGTTGCCACTGGCGGAGGAGGTGCTCTGCGTTTTTTAATTTCTGGGTTGGCGGTCATTCCTGAAATGTTGCCAAGAGATAGTGATGGACCCAGCGTAATGGAACGTGAATTCACTGAAGGTGAATTTGGAGCTGTTGCAAAGCCCTGTAAGTAGATGTACAACTTGGTCACAATCACTTTTTAAACACTATGGGGAAGAAGCAGAAAAAAACAATTACACCCAATTGCCCTTAAACTGAGACAATGTTCTGAGTGATTGTGTATGATCCTCTGTCAAACTTGCCGCATTGCAAACTGTACAATATATGGATATTTTTCCAAGATCAACTGACATGTAGTAACCCCATTCAGAAAGGGGTGAAAGTTGCAACAGATGAAACTTATATTAATATTTAAAAAGAAACAGTCAACCCTGGTACAACTCATTAGAACCGTTGTTGGGAACTTTATCAAAGCAGGAGGCTCCCACTTAATTAAAGAGACTTTCTTTTTATACTTAGAAAGTAAACTCTGTATCTTTGTGATCAGCCAAATATATTTTAAGCCACATTTAAAATATAAATAAGGAATATTTAAGGTTCCTGAGAACATATTTTATTCTAAATCAGAATTAAATATTTAACTGACCATATATCATGCTGCAAATTATATCTTGGGCCAAATTTTGCTGTCAGTGTAAATCCAGAAGGCCTGATTCTCTATTTATCTATGCAGCTTTTACACAAGTGTAACTCCCTTTGACTTGTATGGAGTTATTTCTGAGTTACATAGGGGTAGGCAAGAACCAAATCGGATCCAGAATAAGCGCCACTGACTAAATTTACACAGGTTTAGATGAGAGCAGCACTTGGGCCTGTTTCTAAATGCATAGCATGAAAATGTTTACATGCAAGATGGCTTCTCTTAGGGATGGATCCAAAGCTCAGTGAAGTCAATGGAAAAATTCCCACTGAGTTGTGGATCAGGACTCTATTTCTATATATGGGAATGGGGGCTGTACACACACACACACACACACACACACACACACCTGGTTATTCAAACAAAAATTCTTGAAAATGTTCATGAGTTTTGATGCATGAAATTTCATTTCATCCACTTTTCTAACTAGCTGTAATGCTGCTTGGAAAACATTTTTTCCAAAACTTGCCAATCATTTTTTCTGTTTTCATGAAGTTTTGATGGTAAATAGTGAGGAAAATGCACAAAATTAAAAAAAATATATATTTTTGACCATCTCTTTTCCACTGTGAACTATGTGCAGCGTGTTAACATGTCAATCCCTTATGAGCTCAGATCTCAATCCCAGAGTATCGAAATATCACCTAAAACTCCAGAACGAGGATTATAGTCAGCAACTCCACTCCTCAGCACAATGGAAATTTCTACCATAAGTATAAGATCATGCAGGAGACAGGACTTTCTTGGGGGCCGATCTGAGGTGATGGAACAAACACCAAGAGAGACTAAGGACCATCACAAACCTCACCACTCTCTGCTCCAAGTTTAAGGTGCACTTCTTCAACCTTTCCCTCATAAAGGCAAATACATACATAGCATCATGGACATATTATGTTTTCTGAAAAAGCAAACTACCAAAGCACTGCACTGAACATACAATTTCCTCCCTGGGGTAAAGATAAGAGAGAAAATGAACAGCACATGACAGATATTAGTCACATTCTTTAACACAGTACTGGAAGGCTGCTTAGATACTACATTGATGAGGGTGGTAAAGAACCTAGATAGAATAAAATAGAATCCATTTCCTACTTGACATAGGTTCACATCACAAAGACTCTCACAAGCTGACAGTCTAAGCAACAAGGTCAAGGATGCAGAGATAATGAACTGTCTTCTCACACAAGAGATGGCCCCCCCAGCTCAGGACTGATGCACATTAGCAACCTGAGGAAGCTTGCAATGCTGCTGCCCATGCTGTATCTATTCTGTGGATAGAGAACTACTCTTCTAAGGGGGTCATTCTGGCACCTTTCACGACACTTACACTATTTTTAATTGCTTGGCTTGACAGCACATCTTCTTCCACAACAGTTGGGATGTCACAGAGAAGAGAGCACAAAAAAGGAAGAATAAATATACACAGCAGGTTCTGAGCAGAAATCACATCAAACAAAATACTGGCATATAGTGGCAGCTGATTTGGAAAAGGTTTCATCTCAGTTTCTTGGTTCCCTAATTAGACCATCCATACTTCCAGCCAAGAGTCTGTGTGTAAACATCACAGGTCAGATTAATCACTGGTGAAAATAAGTGAAACTTGGTTGCCATGGCATATACTTCTGTGTTGAGAGCAGAATTCCTCTTCAAGATATGGAAACTGCAACAGCCCAATGCTAGTTTGTGTAGTTTTAAGGAGACCACCAGTGAAATGAAGAGCTGGATTGGATAGGAAAAAAAATGCAAGAAGAAACATGGTGCACATGTTTTTGACTGCTCAATAAAGTTCCGTGTTCTACAGGCACCATAATAAAGTATGAAAGAGAACTCAGATGCTACTTGTACAGGATTAATTGATTTGAGTCTGATCCTGCATCTACTATTCACATGGTCCCAGCATGGACTTAAGTAGGAATTCTGGATGGACTGGCTGCAGGCCACTTTATTACTATGTAGATTGCTTGCTATACAGTCAATTTTCAGGCTGGACAAATATAGCTGCCACAGAAAGTCCCGGGTACTAGTATACCAGATAAGTGTTCTCTCGTGGACTATAACCGGCATTTAGAGGGGGGTTAGATCATCATCCAATATATCTTTTTCAACTCTGATTTCTCTGAATGAGAAATAGGGTTTATGGTTTAGGGTTTAATAGGGTTTCTCAACCTTTGTACTTATTCAACAAAAACACAGCCTATAGTATGGGCTTCTAATAAATATGGTTTTGCTCCAACTTCTAGGCTATGTCTACACTGGCAATTGAATGACAAAACTTTTGTCTTTCAGAGGTGTTAACCTCCCCTCGAAAGACAAAAGTTTTACTGCGACAAGTGCCAGCGTGAACAGCGTGTTGTCCGCAGGAGCGCTCTCCTGTCGACAACTCAAATGCCGCTCCTTGGGGGTGGATGTTTTTTGTCTGCAGGAGAGCTAACAAACAGCGGCTACACTGCACAACTTTTAGCGGCATGGTTATAGTGACACAGCTCTGTCGCTAAAAGCTGTGTAGTGAAGAGACAGCCTTAGAACTGAACATACTCTGTCCTTGGCTATATCTGCTAGGCAGCAGCAGATAGCTTGATCTCATCTGTAACCTGCAGGGTCCCTGTGTCCTTGAATACTGTGTCTGTTGTGTCTGGCTCTATATATTAGAGTATATGCTACCCTACGGACAGTAGAATATAAAGAAGTTCCCTTTTTTTGCATGCTTAGAGGAAGACTGAAGAAAACCAGTTTTAGCACTAATTTATGTTTTCTAAGTTTTTGCTGAATGTGTCAAAAGGTTGGGGAATCTTGTTAATAGGTTCACAGAAGTTAGAGATTAACATGACAATTCAGATCTTCAAGTCTATCTCCCCTGCAAGTACAGAAAATTATCAGCAACAGAGGACTTATCCAGTATTAAACTGGCATTGCATTTGATCCAAGGGCATACTCTCGGTAAAGGGACACCAGAATCTTTTTGTTGAACAGAGCACACTGGGAAGAAAATACATGAAAATATATTTTTTAGGCTGGATTTTGTTTTAAACAAGTTAATATTTCTGAAGAGAAGTCAGGGGGGAAACACCGCAACATTAACATGTACCAACACACAATTAAGCTAAAACAAAACAGTAAGAAAAAAATAAGTAAGGAACTAGCCCAATACATTTCTGTGTGTTTCTGAGAGACAAGTCTAAGAATAAATCCAACTGACGCTTGAGTGGGATTTTCAAAAGCATTCACTGTTGGCCTAACTCTGCTCGGATTGAAGTCAAACTTCCATTGTCTTCAAGGGGAGCAGAGTCTGGCAAACACTGGGGACGTTTGAAAATCCCACCCTTTGTCAAAAGAACTTTACACAAGTCTGGATAGAAAGATAATCTAGGGGCTGATCTTGTAGACCTCTATTCACTCAAGTATTCCTCACACAGGCAAGTCATAATTTCCATTGGCTTCTGTAGAACATATACCTTTATATGAGGAGGACTAATCACATGAGTAGGGCTGTGCCAGGACCAGACCCTTACTCTGGTTCTGATCTATTTCCCATTAAAGTAATCAGGAGTCTTTCTATTGATTTCAATGGGAATAGGATCAGGCCCTGTGTTAGATAGAAACAATAGATAGGGGACTTGATTTTCAGACAGTTTAGGTATGCAGTTACTGACAATGTGTACGCGCACACACACACTTGTAAAATTAACTATGTGCAAATACAATTATTTTATTTGCACACACATTTTGCCCAAATTATCTCTCACTTGCTATTATTTTATGCTATTGTCACTACATTGACTTCACATGAATTATTTTTGATTTTCACCAGTGTAAGTGAAAGCAGAATCAATCTTCATAATTGCAACTGTCTTCCTTGGTTCTCAGAAAAAATCAGGCTGTTTATCCTCTATTTTTATTCCATTTAATAATACATTATTGATTTTGTGAACATGCTGTGAAAAGACAATCAAATTTAGTTCCTACAACCTTTGCATTTCCCTGCATTATAAAAGCCAGTACAGCTTCAGATATCAATGATGTACATTAATAAAGACATTTTAAAATATCTTCCAACTTTTACAGTCACAGACTGTGCCAGTGTGGGACTGTTATAGAGCTTTTGCTCATTGTTCAAAACAACAGTATATATTAAAGGGAAAAGAAATCTTATATTTGAATACAGCCAGGGAACACTTACTGTTGGCACAAGCAGATACAAATGCCCTGATAGAGTTGTGCCAGCTTATGTCAGCAGTGAATTTAGGCCCCAATTCAGCAAAGTCCTTAAGCCTATGCTGAACTTTAAGAATGTATTTACATCCATTCCTATTCAGCCAGGGCCGCCCAGAGGATTCAGGAGGCCTGGGGCAAAGCAATTTCGGGGACCCCTTCCATAAAAAAAGTTGCAATACTATAGTAACATGTATTTGGAAATGTAAAAAATAACCAGTGAAATACATTCAAAAATTAATTTTTAATCATTTGAAAATACACTAAATACATTATTTAAAAATAATAAATGCTTTAATGGTATGTATACATTTGCAATTACATAATGGGCTGTTGCTGGGTGATGGTTGATGCCAATGGGCTGTCGCTGCTTGGGGGTGGCGCTACTGTTGCCCAGGGCTGGGTGGGGAGCTGGGCTCTGGGTCGCGGGGTGCCCGGCTCAGAGGGGCTGGGCTCAGAGCTGGGGGTCAGGGCTGGGGAGGGATGGGGCCAGAGGGTGCCCGGCTCAGAGGGGCTTACCATGCCGCTTACCCCCGCCTCCCCCCTCTCCCAGAGCCTCAGCGAGCCGTGTCCAGGAGCTCCGGCCGCTCGGCCTGCTGGAGCTCGCAGCCCCACCCCCTTGCCACACGGCTCCGAGCGTGAGGAGCTCAGGCTCTGCCCGGGCCACGCTGCTGCAGCGCTGTCCAGGGTTGCTTCTGGATGCGGCGTGCTGAGGCGCCGGGGGATGAGGGAAGGAGGAGGTGGGGGGAGCATCCGACATTCTCGTGGGGGCCCCTGCGGGGCCCGGGGCAAATTGCCCCACTTCTCCCCCTTCCCCCCGGGTGGCCCTGTATTCAGCAAAACACTTAAACACATGCTAAAAGTTAAACGACTGCCAGCTGCAATACTTACTATTCTTTTAAGTGTGGGCTGCCATAGGAACTTGTGATAAACACACACACTCTTCTGTGGACATTTAATTCAGTTTATTAACAACCGGAGAAAGTGTAGGCCAGTGTCTGTCACAAAGCTTTCCCTCGGTTTTTCTATCACTCTCTGATGTACCTCACAGGTTTCTCCAGTCCTAGGCAGGTGATTTTTTGGCTCACCAACCAAACTCTCTAATTGTGGTCCACCTCCTTTATTTTTCTGAAGAAAGGTCTGACCTTTGAAGGGTAGGGTTTAGGCTTAGGGTCCATCCCTCTCCTCAGCATATCTTATGGGCTAGCTAGCTCAGGCAGCTCCCTTCTCAGCCTGCTGGCTTCTGTGAATCCCATTCTTCGGTTGCGGACTCTCCCCATGCATTGTACAGGGAGCCTAGGCACTTAACTCGAGGCAGTTTATTGCACTAGGCAGCAGGGCACCTAAATGTTACGCGTTGCAATGCTGAGTTTAAGTCCCCTTCGTGAATCTAGCCCTACGTGCCTAACTTTGGTTGACATCAGTGGGAGTTAGGTGCTTAGAAGCTCCTGAATATCTCACTAGGGGCCTAAACACTTTAATAAATCTGGCGCTAAGTCAGTTTTGAAAATAGGAATTGGGTTCCTAAGTCATTTAGGTGCTTTAAAAATATTACCCTAATATATTAATACGATTAAAATTATATTAGATATAGATATAGTTAGGCTATAAAGCTGAAAGTCAATGAGGTTTTTTCCCCCCAAACAGCTTCCCTCACCACCCTCCGTTATTAGAGTTTCCTTGGCTTTCTCATGACACAAAGTGGCATTTAAAGGTCAGCAGGAGACTGAAGGCTGCTTGCCTGCAATAGCAATTTGGCTTCCTGTTCTCTGTCCACACTGGTCAATAAATTTTTTCAAAATGTCAAGTTTTTTTTTTTCCCCCTTGTGGGGGCGTTACAGCCAGGCCTTTCTTCTGCAGCTCTGTGCCAAACCCCACAAATTCCAGCTACCTATTTTGTTATGCAATTTCCTCCTGAATAGTTTGTATATCAAAAACCAATTAATTAGGTTCTTTTAAGAGTTGGAACTACTAGATGTAACAGTAGCAGTAACAGCTTTAAAAAAAAAAAAACCAAGCAGAGACATAAAGGAAAAATAAAAACAAAACAAAAAATATCTCTGTATGGGAGATGCACTTTTGTGTGAGCGTACTGAGAATGAATGTGAACTGAAAGACCTGGAAGGGACAGACAAATCCATCATCCCAGTGACAACGGGAGTATTTATTGTAGTGGGAAATGTAAACCCTATTAACACAAACTCACATTGATTGGCTGAATGCCACTACAGCTGATTACTAGTAACCATTTAGAATGCCAGGTAGATTAAGTCAGAGGCTATGGTAAAAATTAAAGTTGGTTGATGCTAGGGTGACCAGATGTCCCAATTTTATAGGGACAGTCCCGATTGTTGGGTCTTTTTCTTATATAGGCTCCCATTACCCCCCACTCCCTGTCCCGATTTTTCACATTTGCTGTCTGGTCACCTTAGTGATGCTCTCCTGGAAATGATTATAAAACTCCATACATTAACACTAAATGTGACAACAAAGAAACTGAATCAATTCAAACACATGCTTCATAAACAAAGCGTAGTAGTGTGGTCTCCAGACCACCTGGAGGGACACACATACAAAAACGTATGCACTGAGACCACTGACTTTTTTTAAAGTGGGTCATCTTAAATATAGTTTGCTTTTTCTAATCACTGAAATTTCCTAATGACTTTTAACTGTGAGGTGCACATCCTACGTGCAATCAGAGGCTTAAGAGAACAACTGCATTTCTTTAACTTTTTTTCTTGATTTCCATATTATCTTACTCCACTCAACTTTGGAAAGAAAGAGTCTACCCTCCTAGTACAAAATTAACAGTACAAAGGCAACTATATAGTTTCCATAATAGTGCCAGCTATAGGCTGTAACACAGTTCATTTTATACAAACAATATCTTATTGAATACACTTGGACATCCGTGTTTTCAAGGCTTTATTTCACGGTTGTGAATTAATCCTCTGGCGACTATAAGCCAAATTCCCAGCTTCCTATGCTGTCATTTAGGTGCTAAGCTGGCAATACAATAGCTATGTTCTAAGAATTTATTTGGTGAATACCAGAACTTGTACAACTTGAATTAGAAATGCTAAAACAGGATGCAGAGAACACACAGGGATAAGGAGGGCAGGCTCTCTTGCTAAGCTCTGCTAATTCTCCTTCCCACTGACCTAGTACATTCCTCCTCTTTTAGTTCTGGTTTGCAGAGGAGCAGAAATCAAGCATCCTAAATTTTCGTGGTTTTCTGTGATGTGCACAAAGAGTGTTATGGACCAGGCTGACATCACATTTAACTGGTGACCTGGTTGAACAGTATTTCCCAGTGTAACAGAATGGATGGACTCCTCTGCTGACCTATCATATCAATAGGTATTAAGACCATCTATCAAGCTGCTGAAGTCCTATAGGCTCTATGTGGCAGGTGCCGCTCATTAACGTGTTCTGGATATATGCAGGGTAGGAACACCCCTCATGAAGAGGGGATTCTAGAACACAGGAGGTCCTGGAAGCAAAACCTAGGGACAGTCAGTCTCAGAGAGACAGCTTAGGTTGAGGTTTATATAGTACTATTGTGTTTGAGTCCCCAGGAAGGGAGTAAGTCTGGATTTAAACACAGGGGCTGTGTGATCTGTTAAGAGTGGGATCCTAGCCTATTCACAGAAAAATACAAAATGATGTAAATTTTTACATTTAAAAATTGTGTGTGTGTGTGTGTGTGTGTGTGTGTGTGAGAGAGAGAGAGAGAGAGAGAGAGAGAGAGAGAAGTGAGTGAGTGAGAAGCATTCATAAGTCAATCCTTCTTTTAATATATTTCTATATCCCCCACCCCACCCCCTTTTGGGCCCAGGACCGTACAGAAGAGACACCTTTCTCCCCCTTCCCCATACACTCTGGGAGCAGTAGGATCCAGGTGCTGCCTCCCCTTCTCCTGCCATAGTACCTTGAGTAAAAACTAGAGAGCAGCCACCCAGACTCCAGCCCCACCGGAGCAGAAGCAGCCAAAGCAGGGACCTCTGGACATTCCAGTCAAAACTGTAGAAAGTTCTCTGACTTTCTCTGTCTGGCTGACCGTCTGTTTGCCCCAAACCTCCCCCGTCACAGTCTCTGTATCTCATATCCTTTCCACACCTGCCCCTCCACCCTGTCCTCCTTAGCCCTCTTCCCTTTTCTTGCCATTTAGCAGATCCCCTCCTAAGTAAACCCACCCACATAAACAAAAACAAACAAAAAAACCTAATGAACCAAAATCATGACACGAGCATTCCGTTTGATGCCATGACACTGTTCGCTCTGCTTGTGTGTTATAATCCTTACCCCACCCTATGTCTGTCTTGTTTATTTAGACTATAATGTGTCATTGTTCACTTGTACTGCCCCACTAGTCTGTATCCATTTGCCTTATGCTTAGACTGTAATATTTTTGGGGCAGTGACTGTCTTTTTGTTCTGTGTTTGTACAACGCTTAGCACAATGAGGTCCTGGTCCATGACTGGAACTCCTAAGCATGACAATAATACAATATCGAACACCACAAATGAGTCTATAGATTATTCATGAAGTATCTAAAGGTTGGCTAAGTATCCAAGTATGTTAACGTTGCTTAATATTTAAGCTTCATTAGCGGGTCAAAAACAAAGTATTTCATGGAGAATACATGTTTTGACTTACAGATACAACATTTGTGAATTCATGAAAATTAAAAAAAAATCAAATACTATCACATCAACCCTAGGCCCCAATATCTAGTCATTATTCACATTTTTTCCTTCCAATATTCAACCAACACAGTCTATTATAAATTTGATCCTAAATCTCAAAAGATGAATTAATTGTTGTGGCAGCTATAAATTATATCAGAATACAGATTTATCAATTTATGTAACGGTATATGACACTCAGATACACATTCTTAGTTGTATGCATCCCCAGATAATTTATATATTTTCCAGAATTTTCTATAGGTAAGACCCTACGATTCTTCATGAGACAAAAACTAATTGAAACACTGGTTGAAAATAGAAATATATAAATGCAAAACACCAGCTGCTTTGCCCTAAATTTTAAAACTGTATATCTCTGCCTCCAAGCCCTTGGCATGTTACAATTCAATACATTTGCTCCAAGCAATCAGTCCTGTTTTAAAGTCTCACTCCTCAGATTGTTCTGAAGTCAAAACAGATCAGGGCATTTTATAAAACTTATTTTCTGTCACTACTACCTGACAACATGCCAGTGCCAACAGTAATGAGATTTCATTCGCAAAAATCTCATCTCTATAGCAAGGAAATCTCACTGGCAGAAGAGGAAAGCAATCAGGATATCAAGGAAAACTGGGAGCAAAATCTTCTTTACTTACAGCAATGCAACGGAATAGAAGCTAAGCTTGATTTACATTTCTCTGTGTTCATATAATCTCCTGTTATTTAAGTGGAAATGTGTCCCTAACACATTTTATAGTTTAGGCAAAATATTCTATAGGAACAATTAGAACCCAGCTTTTCTTGACAGGAGGCACATATAAATCACTTGGATTCTCCGATCCCAAACTGGACATTTCAGGTCATATGTGATAGCTAAGAAATTTAGACCCTATTGAATCTTGTGAATCAGAGCTGGGTAGCTTGGTGAGATGGAAGGAAATAAATCTCCTTTAATTCAAAGGTCTTAGCATTGACAGAAAAGAAAAAAAAAAAGCCTTCTCAATTTAATGTAGTGAATATATAATCGCTGTTAATCCCTCTTGTGCATAATCTGCTCAGTTCCTGTCATTGTCACATAAAGGGTGAACAAAGGGTTTCTCTAAAATTGAAGGTGACTAGCCACAAAGACTAGGAACTAAAGTTGATGACGGTTCTTTACAAAACAACGATTCCCAAATCATGCGGGTAGGTTTTCCAAGAAACAAACAGCAATGTGCTGTTAACTCTTTCGATGTCAAGCCAGTTAAATTTGCAGCTAGTACTCCGCACATAACACTCTGTATCTGTCTTCTTCAAGTTTCTCATTTCCCAGTAATAATAGCTTATTAACAGTTCAAAATCTGTGAGAAGTACAATTTTTAAAAGACAAACATAACTACACACAGGAACCTGCTATAGAATGTCTCTAGATGGGAATGTATGTGTATATATGTGTCATAAAAGCAATTGTGAATTGTGTGTGTGAATATATGAAAACACCATATTTTCTAAAACGCCACACAGCTCCAAACAACATAACATGCCACATTAAAATTGACGTGATGTACTAAGTCATAGAAATATCAATGGGCATGATGCTAGCACTTGCAGAGTTCCAACGACTCCCACTAAGGCTAAGCACTTTGTACTATCAGCCTGTACGACTTCACATAAATACTGACATGCTTTTTTGGATTATGAAACTCTCTAACTGTAAATATTCTCAAATTTATTTGGACTATTCTTAATTCAACATAGACAAGACAATCACAAATGCAGCATAGAAAGCTATCCTGCATTGAATATTTTCTATTCCAGTCAATAGTTTAATGTAAATTTTATTGTCTGGTGTTCTGGTAGGCTGTAAATGAAGTCTGAGTGCAAATTCCAAAATCAAACTAATTAGTGGGTGACAGTTTGGAATGCTGACAAGCGGTTAGAATTAGATTTGTTTGCATTTCATACAAGTGTGAAATGATTGATAGTATGCTACAGAAGTGTGCAAAGACATTTCAATGTCTCATCTGCTGGAATGCAGTTTTTAATAGCTTGAGCTTTCAGGAAATACTAGAATCAATCTGTGTATATTGCACACTACTCTACGGTGGTGATCTAGCTACACTTTCCACCTAGACCGCTAAAAGCTTACTTTTAAGAAATATCTTTTTTGCATAACATTGTCAAAATGCTTCTGTCTATGGAACAGAAAACTGTTGGGAGGTTTTATATTGTTTTGATGAATTTGAAACACGTATGTTAGATCAATAAAGGAGTTGGGGGGAGGGGAGGAAAGGGGTACAATCACCACTCTGATATATTAAAGAAAAAAAATAAAGGAAAAAAATCCCAAACAACCCAGTGAACCACTTAAAGATTGATTTATACTCTGTGCAATGCCATATTTCTGCTCTATTTTAAATTATTTGTAGCCATTCATCTAACATCATGTATGTGCACTACAGTGTATAGTAGTGGGACTGTGCCAAAGTGATAAAAGGTCCCTGCCCTGTAAAAGAAAAAAAAAACCCACGCAAAACAGAGCAGATCATATATAAAGAAGAGACTTGGGTGTTGAAACTTGAATTCTTCACACAAGTGGTGGGGCGTGGGAAGCAATTTTACAAGTTTGGAATGGGAGAGGTTGAGGGAACCTGATGTATATTAAAAGGGAGGTTATTCCAATCATATGGGGCTTTATGGCAAAAAGTTCAGAATGGGGAGTGGTCAAAGGAGATAATTAAGGTGGTGCCGATAGAAGCTGAGGCAGTACAAAAAGCAGAAGGGGATGTTGGATGAAGAGAGGGAAGAAATAAAAACAGGAGTGATGGAGAATTAGGAGGATTAAGTGTTCACTTGATATGGAAGAAGAGTGAGAGCCGCTGCAGAGATTCAAGGAGAGGAGAGGTTCTGCTGGAGGAAGAGTGATGAGAATGGGGTGAGATACATGGGATAAGGCTGCAGTCTGAAATGAGAAATAAAAGCACAGGCTAGTATCTTGGAAAGGAAGAGATGGAGTTTGGAAATTGTGAGGAGACAGAAATGGCCATATTTGGGTAGGGTCTGAATGATAGGGGAAAGGCCAAGATGGCTCCAAGGTTGCTAGTCTGAGTGGCAGGAAGGATGGCACTTTCAATGGTGACAGAGATGAGAGATGATGAACTTAAGGTGGTGACAAGTCATCTGACAAATTGTAAGTGAGAGAGGCAAAGATTCTGGAGCGAACAGAATCCCTAAAAAGATTGGGGAGGGGTTGGTATTTGTGATTCACTGATGTAAAAATAACAGCTGAGTATGCAGTAATGAATGAGTTCATCCAAAGACACAGAAGAGTTCAGAGAAAGAAGAGGAGAAGGCCAGTGATGGAGTTGTAAGTGATACCAGTCAAGAGAGGTTTAGGAGATATTGGCAGAGCCCAGTTGAGAGGGGGAGCCAATCATGGAGAGGTTGAAGAAGTAGTCAGAGAGCCAAAAGGAAAACTAAGAGAAGCTCCAAAATCCAAGAAAAAGCTGATGTGGAAGAGAAAACAGTGAAATATTAACTGAGTTGAAGGCTGCAGAAAGGTCAAGAGAATGAAGATAGAGAAGAGGCCATTTAGAGTTGGCCAAGAGAAAGTCATTAGTAAATCTGGTGAGAGCAATCGTAGCAGACTGAAGACAGCAAAAGCCAGATTATGTGAGACTGCAGAGAATATGGGCCTGATTCTTCTTTCACTTACAGCAGTGTAAATCAAGAATAACTCCACTGAATAGAGTTACACTGGAGTAAAACTAATGTGAGATCAGAATTGGGCTCTGTAAATGCACCTGCAGCAGTGAACATGACTTGGTGAGAATGAAAGGAAAGAGACACTCACTTAATTTCTTCTATTATTAAGCACTTATCAATCATATTACCTCCTGGAAGCGGATCGGAGTTCTTTAACACACAGAATTTATCATGGCATTGAGAGTTATTTTCTCAAGCCTTGCTAACTCATTTAAATCAATAAATCAGTTTGATAGGTCCATAGAAGATGTGCATTTCCATTTTTGCCAGACATCTGGTTTTGCAATTAGAAGTGCTTTTAAAAACTAATTGGCCAGAACTCCCAGCAAGTGTACATAATTCTAGTTTACAGGAACATAGGAATTGCCATACTGGATCAGATCTGAGATGTCCTCAGTCAAGTTATGCCAGTTTACACCAGTTCACACTCTATCTCAATGTCGTTAACTTTAAAATAAACCTACTATGATACCCACAAAGCATAAGATCAATAGGGATGAGTACCAAGAAATACTATTATTAAAAATGTTAGCATTAACTATTTTTTTCTTTTAAAGAACAATACATTCATGTTTTTTGGAGGCAGATGGAAGGGACTTCCACTTCAACCTAATTAAAAAAGTAGACTTTTCAATTTTGCTACATGATTTTCCTTTACGAATGCCTGGGGGAGATTTTCAAAGGCACAAAGGACAGTCAGGAAACCAGCTCCTATCAACCTTTGATAAGTGGGATCCTAACTGTCCTTTGTGCTTCTGAAAGTTTCCTGCATATTCTCTTAGCAAAAAACTACAGATGGAGACCAATGGAGAAGACCATTGGAGAACATCTTACCTGGGATCCAGGGCCAGATCTTCAGCTGATATAAATCAGTATAGCTCTTCTGGGCGCTACTCCAATTTACAAAAGCTGAGGAAATGGCTCCCAGTTTCTAGTCTCATTCCCATACAAAAACTCTGTTAATTTAGAGCTAAAGTTGTGCAACAGCATTTTGCTTTTAAGTCTGTGGTAACCATGGGAGGTAAATAAAACCATGAGATTGTCAGGGCAAAATGTAAAAAAAGGGACCATTTTAAAATATTGCCTTTGCAATTAGCTAATATTTTGCTAAAAATACTATGAAAAATTCACATGCCCTCTGAACAGTTATAATGTGAAACTTAGAGACTAACTTCAGTTGTTGAACTGTGTAATAGGAGGATTTTTATTCTGCTTGAAGTGCAGATCTCAAAAACAAACTTTAATTATGGAGTCACTAATGACATCTCTATAAGAAGAGGATTCTAATGTGGTGATTCAGATGAAAATAGCCTGAAACTTTATGGCTTCAATTAGTGCTTTTAAACTTTTAAAAAGTAATTAATAAATATTGTACATTGAGTTTTAACCACCTAAGGCACTTAACCCAGCCCAAAGAACTGTATCTGCACCTTTCCATGCTGAGCAAGCTACAGAAGGCTGCACTCAGCAGATCATTCTGTTCAGGTGAAAGGTCAACCTGCTTTTGAAGAAAAACACCACCACACAGGGGCAAGATCCTCAGCTGGTGAAGTTACTGGAGCGATTGCCATTTATAGCAACTAAGAATTGGCTCCAATCCAACAATAGCAGGAGATATGAAAGAGCTGGGTGGTAGGAGATCTCTTAGGAAGAGCAGATGCAAAAGCAGCAGCATAATACCCCAGTCTGTATGACACTGCCATTTCTGTACAACAATTATTTCATATCCCAAAGGGCTTCCAAACGATGTACGTACGACATCAGTGAGATGCAGCCAATCAGCCCACAGCATGTTGGACAACATTTTGACCAGCCACACCACAACACATGCAGTCTTTCAGAAAGTTCAACAGGACCTTTAACATTTTACAAAAAGACAAGACCTCAGTTTTTAAGGTCTTATTTCAAAGATACCTACATAACAAATCACAGGGTTCAGTTCATTTACCTCAAAAGGATGAAGGTCTAGACTAGACATCCTCAAGATTTGAAATTAGGATTCCAGGAAGTATAAAGATTTTATCCCTGATGCTTCAGCTACCAAGCTATCTTAACACTATTAGCTAGCAGCTGTGGAGTAGTCTTTCCAGGGAAGTAGAGGCACCCACATTGATTAACATAAGAACATAAAAACAGCCATACCAGGTGAGACCAAAGGTACATCTAGCCTAGTATCCTGTCTTCCGACAGTGACCAATGCCAGGTGCTTCAGAGGAATGAACAGAACAGGCAGTCATCAAGTGATCCATCCCGTCGCCCATTCCCAGCTTTTGGCAAACAGAGGCTAGGGCCACCATCCCTGCCCATCCAGGCAAATAGCCATTGATGGACCTATCCTCCATGAATTTATCTAGTTCTTTTTTGAACCATGTTATAAGTCTTGGCCTTCATAACATCCCGTGGCAAAGAGTTCCACAGGTTGACTGTGCGTTGTATGAAGAAATGCTTCCTTTTGTTTGTTTTAAACCTGCTGCCTATTAATTTAATTTGGTGACCCCTAGTTCTTGTGTTATGAGAAGGAGTAAATAACACTTCCTTATTTAATTTCTCCACATCAATCATGATTTTATAGACCTCTATCGTAGACCCCCTTAATCATCTCTTTTCCAAGATGAACAGTTCCAGTCTTATTAATCTCTCCTCATATGAAAGCTGTTCCATATCCCTAATCATTTTTGTTGCCCTTTTCTGTACCTTTTCCAATTCCAATATATCTTTTTTATATTTGAAACTTTTAAACCAGATTACAGGCTCTCTGGCAAAGGGATTTTCTCTGAATTATTTACTTGTGTCGTGGCTGGTACAATGGGGCCCTGAGCCCTGACTGAGCTCTTTAGGTGCTTCTACAATAGATATACATAAGAAGAACATAAACAGTTCAAGCAATGCAATATTCTGTAAGGAATATTACTTCACTGTTAGATGGACACAATACGTGATCTAATAGGTTTTTCCATCTCTCATTTTAAAATACTATGATTCCTGCGGTCAGAGACCATGGCAGGTACTTCTCCTTTGGATGGAATTTTAAATTTGGATAGCAAATGTGTGTACTTAAACACTGAAGAAACTGTGATAATGTTAATTTCCGTGTTTGACAATCTCACAAGAGCAAAGAAATTCAGAGTAGAGACTTCCAGTCTGCCCTTATATCATCCCATTTGGCAGACAAAATAATCACTATTCTGAAACTTGCTGGTAAAGACTAGCTGAGCTGCAATAACTGAGCACATCAGGGTGAGTTAAGGGTAAAGAAGCAGATTTCCCTCCAAACGTTCTTCCTCTATTAGGATTCAACCTGATCCTCATTGTTATTTTAAAACAGCTTTCAATATTGTTTTTTTTGTTTGTTTGTTTAAACAGTGGTATCACTCGTTGTTTATTACTTGTATTCTGGTAGCATCTAGAGGCCTCAGTCCGGGATCAATTTCCCATTGTTCTAGCCATTGTACAAACAAAAGGATGGTCCCTGCCCCAAAATAGGACATTGCTGGGTGACAAAGTACAGCTTTTCTGGAACTCCACCTGCTTCATTCCTCTCTTATCTCACATACACCACTGCACACCAGTCTCTCTTTCTGTATTTACTAATAGGCAGTATCTTACTGAAACCACAAAGGGCATTCCAGGTCTAAAGGTTATTATGGTCACTTTAGGACTCACAGTCCTAACCTGTGAATGCTCCACACTCATGACTCTTTTGGGCCTTGATCCTCTGTTGCCTTGCACCTCGTCAGGTCAGTTACACCCATGTAAGGTAGGCATGCAATGCTTTCAAGTCACAGTTCTCCACTCCCCATCACAGATGGTAACATTTTGCAACCACTTTTTGCACTTGCAGTCAGAATGCTGTGCTACCTGTATTTTCAATATTAGTCCTAGGTTTAACTGACACAAACCATGGAAGTCCATGGATCCTTGTCTATATTTGAGGACCCACTGGTGCTAGCACCACTGCATCTTAAGCATGGCAGCACTGGTGGGAATTTTCTCCTGCAGTTCCCATGTGTACGCACAGCCCTAGATAATAAAAGAAAAACTTACTCTTGCAGCAAGTTATTTTCAATCAAAGCCACTCCTTGTTTTGCCATTGTACATAACTCACCTCCCTCTGCAAGTCTCCACTTGTTTACTGTTCTTCCAATGGGAAAATCTTTGCATGTGCTTTTTAAATGATGAGAATTAATCAACCTGAGCTGTTCATCTGGTCAATAGCACACCAACAAGGAATTAAGCCCCGAGGTTTTCAAACATGGTGGTAAGATAGCCAGAAACTGCTATGGCATTCACCACTGAACTGAACAGGAGGGACCACTGGTGGTTTTCTAGAAATTCCTAGTGTAGACAATTCTTGGAAGCTCATAAAGGGCCTTAAAATCCAAAGCCCCTGAAGTTAATGGGAGCCTTTCCATCGACTTCAATGAGCTTTGTGTCAGGCCTCCAATGGCCATTGTAAATTGACTGTGCCAATGGTCCCACTGTAAGCCACTGTATATTGCCAAACCCAATACAAAATCCTAAAAGCCCAATAACTGGAAGACAAAAAGCTCTTATTCTTTTAATATACATAATCACTTCAGGTTTTGCTATTTAATTCCTACCAAGGAAACACCTGGGGAAAGTGAAACATCTTTTAAAAATGGTCAACCACATTGGGCTTGGGAGTAGGCAACAGAGTTGTGTTGGGGGTAGTTTGGAATCACACCAACGGGGGAGCTCCAGGGTCTGCAGGAAGAGTGAGTGTGTTATGCTGGTCAATTCTCTGTCCACAGCCAGCTCCGCAGAGAGAGAAGTGTGTGTGTAACTATTCCTTTTGCAATGGCCTGCCCTAGAGGTGGGTGCAGGAGGGATGAGTCTCTGACCAGACGACTGGATCTTGGAGTGGCAGGGAGGAAAGGATAAGCTCCTGAACCAGTCCCCTCTGATGTACCCTTGCAAAGACCAATTATGCAAAGTATGTGGGAGGGTGGGAGAGTGTGTGTGTTGTGCTGGGAGATTTTGTGCTGATTTTACAGGTGGTGAATGAGGGGTGTGCATTGTGGTGTGAGGGGCTGTCTGTCTTTGGGGTGATTATGCTTGCTGGTTGTGTTGTTGTGTTGGGAGATTACTGATGAGTTTTGTCAGTGGTGTTGTGCTATAAGATTTTGTGTTTATTTGTGTGGGTGGTGGATGAAGGATGTGTGCTGCTGTGAAAGCCTAAGTGTGTTTGGGATACTTTGTGTCAAATGGATGTGGCGGTTGGGCCAAGCAATCCACCATCCGTGCAGTCAGCATACAACCAACAAAACTGTTTTATGTAAAGTAGCTGTATAATGAGGGTGGTGATTGGTTGAGTTACCTCTGGTATCACAATGGTGCAGGACTCTTGATATGGCAGAGATACCTGCCTTCCTGCAGCTGTACGCTACACAGGTGTATTTTGTAAAGTCAAATGGCTGAGAACATAAATATCGTATGTTAACAGACAGTGAATCCCAGTGATGATTGAACCTGATATTCTAAACAAAATGAGCTCTCAACCACACTTGCAGCTGTTTCCATCACTTCACACTGACTCAACTGACATTCTAGGCTTCAGAGTGACACACAGGTGACAATCCTGGAATTGTATTATATCAGTAACACTGTTATTTCTATTTTCATTGTTGAGATCACAAAAAAGGTTAAGCCTGTTCCTTTAACAAGAGAATGGGCATAGTCCTCTTTCCCTTTTTTAAGTGTGATCAACCACCTTCATTTTAATTCAACTTCGTTAAAGGAGGCCCAATTTGAGACTCTCACTGTGTCTTCATGACTGGTGAGGAAACATCTATGGTATGTAAAAAAAAAGTGGACTCAGTTGCAAGCACACTTTTACACTCCCCCAGGGGAGTGATGAAGTATAAAGTACTCCCATCATTCCCCTGCATAAGCCACAGTATGATCATGTATGGGGGGGGGGGGAAGTAAGGCTTCCCTATGGCTGAATTCATAATATGAGGTAAAAAAATCCTTCCCAGAAGAGGAAAGTGTGAAATTTTACTCACTGGAATGGCAATGAGGTAACAATCCCTATATAAGCTACAGAGAGATCTCTAGAATTAGGTTAGGCAGGTACATCTAAAAGAAGGCAGAATTTGGCCATAGGGACACATTTTTTGTAAATGGATCAAGTAATTTTGAATATTAACACATGCAAATATCTTGATCTGGATTTGACAGCTTTTACACTGATTTGCAGCTCAATGCGGTTTGTAAAATGTGATCAAATTGTGAGGAAAAACATGACCGGATACACACATGCATAATCTGGTTCTGCAGTTGTTAGAAGAAAGCAGAGGATTATCTTAAACACTGACAAAGCTGAAAACACTGAAAACTGGTGTAATCAAAACCTTTGAATCTTAACCAGTGTGATGCTCCAGTATGTTGCTATCTGTTAATTTAATATTCAACCTGATCAAATTAGAAATCGAATATGTCAAAACCGTTAACAATCACAAGCACAATTTTTAAGAAGTGCCGGGTTTTGTCATTAGTCTAATCTGGTTGCCCATAATGACTTTTACTAATTTTTTTCCATTTGGGAACTTCTGAAAGGAGAAGTAATTTTAATTAAATACTAGTTTAAAAGGCAAGTTAATTACTTGTGCTGACTTATGTAATCGCCAGTAGTTTTAGGTTCAGTTAATATAGTCTTTCTGATCTATACCCCTTGTACCAGAACAAGGTACTTACCTAGCATTAGTTAAATTTAGATGGCACCACTATCCACTATTATTCCCCGCCCACTACTGCTTTGCTAATCTCCCATGCCAGCTGCTCATATGTTTACATTTGAAGGACTTTCTCTGTTTGTACAGAAACAGTCTCTGCACAGTATCTCTCATCTGTAAATTTACCAGACTGAAGGCAAGAAAAGCTTGCTGCTTGATTAATAGTTGGAAATGTTTCTTACTCCCCCCCCCCTTCCCCTTGTGTCAAATACATTGCCATTAGATTTTTACAAGGCAAGCCCTCTGTTTAATTTGTGGCCTTGATTCTGATTTCATTTATTCAATTATAAATGAAAAGTGACTCCATTGAAGTCAGTATAGTTACACCAAGTTCACACAAGTGTAAGGGAGATCAGAATCAAACCCTGTATCTGAAAGTATGTGGTGCTGCACAAAAAACTAAGGAACAATTGTTATAATTGGAGAAAAATCCTTACATTTTCATTGTTTTAAAAACATCTTGCGCAAAAACTCTCCACACAAAATTTCACAGGGTGTAAGACAGGGAGAGTTGGCAAGTGGGTAGCGCAGGAGACTGGGAGTCAGGAACCTGAGTTCTATTTCTGGCTCAATATGAAACTGAGTCAGCAAGGCACTTAAGCGGGTGCTTAACTTTAAGCATATTATTGTAAGCTCTTTGAGGCAGGGATCGTCCTTCTGTTCTGTGTACAGCACCTAGCACAATGGGGTTCTGGCTCATGACTAGGGCCCCTAGGCACTAACACAATAAATAAATAAATATTATATGTCAATGGGCCTACTCAGATGCTTAAAGTTAAGATGCTGTTTAAGTGCTTTCCTGGGCCAGTGCCTATGTCACTTGCCTTGACCTCACCACTTTTCTTATCTCCCCTCCAGCTTCCCCTTTTATAAAATGGGAATGATGCTTCCTTCCCTTCCATGACTATTGTGCAATCTGATGTTTGTGAAGTGCTTTGAGATCCTTTGCTGAAAGGTTCTATACAAGTACGAATTATTGTTACATGTGAGAAAACATATTTCAAGAACAGAAGTGAGCCTGGGTGGATCAGAATATGCTATCAAATGTGTATAGATTCACCTCCAGGCAATGTACTGTTTCCTATTTCTCCTCCCTCCTTTCACAAAATGTTGTATAGAATGTCTTCATTTAAATTAAGAATGCTAGGAATAGGAACAAAGTCCTGAATCATTTAGAAAGCTTTAGCCATTGACTCTGCTCTGTGAGGGCAAGGCCAGTGTTAGGTTTGCAGGTACAAGAAAAACAAAATCTAGTTTGGTGATGGTCAAGAAACTAAGAAAAGATTGTCAAATGGCTACTTAGGCTGGCAGCTACCTTATGCTAGAAAGTCCAGTCTCACACCGAGGTACAAGGGAGGTATTCACATAATTCTCATTAACGTCACACTGCCCTTGATCCATGTGAACAACTCCCACTGATGTCAAAGGCAGGATTGAAGATAGTATATGGCCCAGTCAGAGTTACGTAACTCCCCTGTGCATCAAAGAGAGAACACAGCTCTAAGGCTCAATTGGACAAACATTTCTTCCTCCTGCAAAGTGAAATACATTGTGTCCTGTCAGCAAATCCTCTCTCCTCTGCCATGTGTTTGCTGAAACACATAATTTCACACATTACCAAGTAGCTCAATGCTACCAATGAACAGTGTGAAATTTATGCCCAAATCATGAGATCATCTTATGTAAAATATATAAGTTATTGCTCTCTAATAATTTTAATGAAATTGAGTCTGCGCTATCCATGCAAGTATTTGGAAAACAACCAAATGGCATTTTTGCTCAAGCTTCATTATGCTATAGCAATTTGGATGGAAAAGAATTCCTATAATCAGCAAAGGCAAAAAAATGTATTTTATCTAAATTCTGTATACTCATAATTATATTCAGGGTGCTGGAACAACTTGTATACTGGGGGTGCTGAGAGTCATTGAACCAAACTGAAACCCTGCATATGATGGAAACCACTTCAAGACAGGAGGTGCGGCAGCACTCCCAGCACCCCTAGTTCTAGCACCTATGATTATTTTACACTAATATAATAAACATGTGGCTATGACTCAGAGTCTTCTGCTCCAAAGATACAGGCCCTTATCACTTGAAGAAAAGGAGACTCTCCACTGCATGTTAGCAATATATGGCCTATGACACACAATTAAACAGTTCTCACTACATACAGTAAAGGGCAGTAACACACATACACTCAAGTTTGTTTATTACCAGTAGTAATATTTGGGAACTTTAAGCCTTAAAAGGAAAAGTTTAGATAGCCAAATATCTTACATACACAGAAATATGAGAAATCTTTTTTAATGAAACTATCTATACATATATATTAAATAGTAGAAACTCAATCACAAACCCTGACCCTAAGGTACACTTGTCTTTAAAGGTGTTATTTCCAACTCCCCTATACTTTTGCCAATTGCACTGAGCACTGTGTCCTGAATTAATTATAAGCAAATGTGAATTACAAGCCTATTATGCCACTAAGGGGTTTCTGGCACGGTCATATACCAAAGAAGCAGCGCTTGAATAGATTGAGATGGCACCAGAAACTATCAAATGGAATTAATCGCTTTGTCTTTGTTTTTTTTTAATAAAATATATAATAGTCAGACATACAAATTAAGCCAAAAAGCATGGGCCTGATTTGCTGTTGCTTTACTTCAGCTTTGCACTGACTCAACGTCACTGATTTCAGTGAAAAGGTGGAACAATGCAATAGTGAATCAGAAACTAAGGTCTGGTCTATACTACCCGCCTGAATCGGCGGGTAGAAATCGACCTCTCGGGGATCGATTTATCGTGTCCCGTTGGGACGCGACAATCGATCCCCGAATCGGCGCTCTAACTCCACCAGCGGAGGTGGTAGTAAGCGCCGCCGACAAAAAGCGGCAGAAGTCGATTTTGCCGCCGTCCTCACAACGGGGTAAGTCGGCTGCAATACGTCGAATTCAGCTACGCTATTCACGTAGCTGAATTTGCGTATCTTAAATCGACTCCCCGCTGTAGTGTAGATGTACCCTTAGTCTTTTCCATTCCCCTTCCCTCCTTTCTCCTCTTCTTCACCTGAAAATGCCACTGCAGGGTCTTTTCTTTAAAATGACTTTAATTAAAAATCACTGCAGGAGCAGCTTTTGCTGAAATGCTTTTGGAACAGCAACAACTAAATGGAAAGACATTAAACCTCCTAGTGTCCAGAGGCAATCTGGCATTCCATCCATAAATTACAAGTCAGGGAACAATGAACAGGTGGACTCAGAGTCTACTGTGTAGGAAAGCAATGCACAGCATTGCTAAACTCTCATGATTTTATCCCGAGCATTGCAGTATTTGATGTTTTACTTAAAGAGCCAGGTCCTGGAGGCAAATTATTATAAAGGAATCTGACCTGTCATTTAAAAAAAAAGCTTCAAGCCGCCATGATTGCAAAGAAAAGCTTGAAAATGTGACCTGAATGTACCATAAACGCTCAAAAATCAGAAGATAAAACAAAAAGAACCTCTACATTATTGTTTTTAAATCTCATGGTTTTTTAGCCATTCTTCTGATTTCCGGGGCAGGGCAGACAAATTATTTTTGAAGGCTTGGGGTTGGCAACACTGTGTTATAGACAGGGCTGATCGTACCGCCTGCTACTAAGTTTGCTGTACATTTCCCAAAATAAAACCCTGTTTTCAGTCACTTATAAACTGTGTGAAACAAATTGTTTGGGTTGAAGTTTGCCATGCTGGGTGTCTGTCAGGCTGAATTATTTTGGAAAATTTCAGTCAAAACAATTCAGCTGATTCTGAGAATGAGGCCAGGGAAAAATATGTCGTTTTGCCCATGTTAAAAGAATTCTTTGAAAAGCTCTAGTACCCCCATGTTTTGGAGCAAGGACTTAAAGTAGCAGACGGGTGGCCTTTTGTCAGCGATGTGCCTTTTGCTGTCCCTGTGAAAATCCACCTAAATTTGGCCAAATTACAAACCTTTGAAAAACCACAGTTTGCACATGCTCAGCAGAGACGTTTAGATTTCAGCAGCTAAGTTCCCAGATGATTCCATGAGTACTGGGCGTGCTCCAGTCTGGGGCTGGGCAGCCCCTTCCCTGTAACTGCAGCTGTTGTGGGCTGTGTCTTGTGTGGGTGTTTGGGCACCTGAAATGACAGAAGGGAGACCGCCTCTTCTGTACTCTCAAGGACCCTCCTGTTGGGCCCAGGAAGCCTGGAGGAGAAAGCTGCATGATTCAGCTGTAGAGGGCACAACAGCAGGACTTGCAGGGGGCTGGGACACAAAACTGAGTGTGGGGGGGGAAAAGACTGGGAGATGACGGCACAATTGGCTATCTGCCCTGAGTAAGATCCCACCTGAAATCTGAGTTAGGTAATTGGGCAGTTAGCCCATTCTGCTGCTCACACCACCACGGCCACATTTCTATTTTTGGCACACTACCTCAATCCGAGCTAGAGCTGATATGTCTAACCAAGATGGAAATTATACCTCCAGCTCCAGTGTAAACATACTTAGTCCTGAAAAACCCAGAAACTAGGCTACATGTGCTTGAGCTCCACCTACTGGCACCTTATCTGTTAATTAGCTAACCATATACAGACACTCATAACATTAGCAAAAAGAACAGGAGTACTTGTGGCACCTTAGAGACTAACAAATTTATTAAGCCTAACTTGATGGGCTTGAATAGAGACTGGGAATGGCTGAGCCATTACACACATTGAATCTGTTTCCCCATGTTAAGTATTTTCACACCTCTTGTCAAACTGTCTGTAATGGGCTATCTTGATTATCACTACAAAAGTTTTTTCTCTTAATTAATTAGCCTCTTAGAGTTCGTAGGACAACTCCCACCTTTTCATGTTCTCTGTATGTGTGTGTGTGTATATATATATATATATATATCCTTACTATATGTTCCATTCTATGAATCTGTTGAAGTGGGCAGTAGTAGTAGTTAGTGTCTAAGGCCGTGGCTAAATTCGAAACTTCAAAGCTCTGCCACGGGAGCGCTCCCACAGCAGCGCTTTGAAGTGCGAGGGGTTTAGTTTATAGCACCGGGCAGCGCTGGGGCACTGTTTACACTGGCGCTTTACAGCGCTGTAACTTGCTGCGCTCAGGGGTGTGTTTTTTCACACCCCTGAGCGAGAAAGTTGCAGCGCTGTAAAGTGCCAGTGTAGCCATAGCCCAGGGTGCCTCAAGTACTCCTCTTCTTTTTGCGGATACAGACTAAACACGGCTGCTACTCTGAAACCTGTCATAACATTAGGTAAATGGGGATAACTCCCATCTCCTGCAGCTTTTGGAGAACATTTTCTGCCTCTTCTGCTGCCTGTTAGACAAACTCCCTTAAAGAAAACTTGTGTGTGTGGGGAGGGGGAGAATTTAAAGTGAATGGGAGGGTCAGAAATTGCAAAAAATAAAAACAAAAAGTGTAAACAGAAACAAACAATTATTTACAACATGGTCACCATTATTACTGTGAGAGCTTTGCTATTGGCTGAAACAGTCATCTCCTAGTGAAGGACAACAGAACCCTTAGCGCAGGTTATAGAAGTTGCAGCATATTAAGAGCAAAACATATTTTTAAAAGGTTGGCAGATGTTCTGGAATTTCTTGTTTATAGGAAAAACTTCCATCCCTTGAGTTTAAAAAGTGACCACTAATGCTTACCAATGTCCACAAACTGTGGCATTAGCTATTAAATACCAGTATTGGTTACTTTTCAAACACCAGTGCAATAGTTTTCCACTACAAATCAACCCTACTTCATATTTTAGAGTTGTACTGTGCTGTAATGTATGAATATTGATATAAACTCATACAAATACACAATAATAGACTGGCACATATAAAACATGGTAATGCACATTAATAACACTATGGGTTTGATTTTCAGATTGGACTCAAGCTGATCTCACTTTTTGCGCCTGTGAGTTCATATGAGAGGATGTCGTTCGTCATTTTAGACACAGAACTATCAGACTGTGCATCATAATAATATTGCAAGGTGTGACAGTGAGCGGATCAAGAGTGACTACAGGGCTCTGGGAGTATGGGTGAAGGAGTTTGGAGCACAGGTGGTATTCTCTTCCATCCTTCCTGTCAATGGTAGGGGCCCGGGTAGAGACAGGTGCATCGTGGAGGTGAATGTTTGGCTGCGAAGATGGTGTCGCCAGGAGGGCTTTGGCTTCCTCGACCACGGGATGCTATTACAGGAAGGACTGCTAGTCAGAGATGGCGTTCACCTTTCGAGGAGGGGAAAGACCCTATTTGGACACAGACTGGCTAACCTAGTGAGGAGGGCTTTAAACTAGGTTCGACAGTGACAGGTGAGCAAAGCCCACAGGTAAGTGGAGAACATGGAGACCTGGGAGATGAGTTGGAAATAGGAGGAAGCGTGGGCTATAATGGCAGACAGAAAGGAGGGTCAGAGCAAAACTGGGAGGCAAGATCAAATCAGGATCTTAGATGCCTAAATACAAATATGAGAAGTATAGGTAATAAGCAAGAAGAACTGGAAGTGCTAATAAATAAGTACAACTATGACATTGTTGGCATCACCAAAACTTGGTGGGATAATACACATGATTGGAATGTTGGTGTGGATGGGTACAGCTTGCTCAGGAAGGATAGACGGGGGAAAAGGGAGGAGGTGTTGCCTTGTATATTAAAAATGTACACACTTGGACTGAGGTGGAGATGGACATAGGAGACGGAAGTGTTGAGAATCTCTGGGTTAGGCTAAAAGGGGTAAAAAGCAAGGGTGATGTCATGCTAGGGGTCTACTACAGGCCACCTAACCAGGTGGAAGAGGTGGATGAGGCTTTTTTTAAACAACTAACAAAATCATCCAAAGCCCAAGATTTGGTGGTGATGGGGGACTTCAACTATCCGGATATATGTTGGGAAAATAACACAGCGGGGCACAGACTATCCAATAAATTCTTGGACTGCATTGCAGACAACTTTTTATTTCAGAAGGTTGAAAAAGCTACTGGGGGGAAGCTGTTCTAGATTTGATTTTAAGAAATAGGGAGGAACTCGTTGAAAATTGGAAAGTAGCTTGGGTGAAAGTGATCATGAAATCAGAGTTCACAATTCTAAGGAAGGGTAGAAAGGAGTACAGCAAAATAGAGACTATGGATTTCAAGAAGGCGGATTTTCTTAAGCTCAGAGATCTGAAAGGTAAGGTCCCATGGGAATCAAGACTGAGGGGAAAAACGATTGAGGAGAGTTGGCAATTTTTCAAAGGGACACTATTAAGGGCCCAAAAGCAAGCTATTCCACTGGGTAGGAAAGATAGAAAATGTGGCAAAAGACCACCTTGGCTTAACCAAGAGATCTTGCATGATCTAAAAAATAAAAAGGAGACATATAAAAATGGAAACTAGGACTAATTACAAAGGATGAATATAGGCAAACAGCACAGGAATGCAGGGGCAAGATTTGAAAGGCAAAGGCATAAAATGAGCTCAAACTAGCTACGGGAATGAAGGGAAACAAGAAGACTTTTTATCAATACATCAGAAGCAAGAGGAAGACCAAAGACAGGGTAGGCCCACTGCTCAGTGAGGAGGGAGAAACAGTAACAGGAAACTTGGAAATGGCAGAGATGCTTAATGACTTCTTTGTTTCGGACTTCACCGAGAAGTCTGAAGGAATGCCTAACATAGTGAATGCTAATGGGAAGGGGGTAGGTTTAGCAGATAAAAAAAAAAAAGAACAAGTTAAAAATCACTTAGAAAATTTAGATGCCTGCAAGTCACCAGGGCCTGATGAAATGCATCCTAGAATACTCAAGGAGCTAACAGAGGAGCCTCTAGCTATTATCTTTGGAAAATCATGGGAGACAGGAGAGATTCCATAAGGCTGGAAAAGGGCAAACATAGTTCCCATCTACAAAAAGGGAAATAAAAACAACCCAGGAAACTACAGACCAGTTAGTCTGACTTCCGTGCCAGGGAAGATAATGGATCAAGTAATTAAGGAAATCATCTGCAAACACTTGGAAGGTGGTAAGGTGATAGGGAACAGCCAGCATGGATTTGTAAAGAACAAATCATGTCAGACTAATCTGATAGCTTTCTTTGATAGGAAAATGAGTCTTGTGGATAAGGGAGAAGCGGTGGATGTGGTATACCTAGACTTTAGTAAGGCATTTGATACGGTCTTGTATGATATTCTTATAGATAAACTAGGCAAATACAACTTAGATGGGGCTACTATAAGATGGGTGCATAACAGGCTGCATAACCGTACTCAGAGAGTAGTTATTAATGGTTCCCAATCCTGCTGGAAAGGTATAACGAGGGGGGTTCTGCAGGGGTCTGTTTTGGGACCGTCTCTGTTCAATATCTTCATCAACGACTTAGATATTGGCATAGAAAGTACGCTTATTAAGTTTGCAGATGATACCAAATTGGAAGGGATTGCAACTGCTTTGGAGGATAGGGTCAAAATTCAAAATGATCTGGACAAATTGGAGAAATGGTCTGAGGTAAACAGGATGAAGTTTAATAAAGACAAATGCAAAGTGCTCCACTTAGGAAGGAACAATCAGTTTCACACATACGGAATGGGAAGAGACTGTCTAGGAAGGAGTATGGCAGAAAGGGATCTAGGGGTTATAGTGGACCACAAGCTAAATATGAGTCAACAGTGTGATGCTGTTGCAAAAAAAGCAAACATGATTCTGGGATGCATTAACAGGTATGTTGTGAGCAAGACACGAGAAGTCATTCTTCTGCTCTACTCTGCTCTGGTTAGGCCTCAGCTGGAGTATTGTGTCCAGTTCTGGGCACGGCATTTCAAGAAAGATGTGGAGAAATTGGAGAGGGTCCAGAGAAGAGCAACAAGAATGATTAAAGGTCTTGAGAACATGACCTATGAAGGAAGGCTGAAAGAATTGGGTTTGTTTAGTTTGGAAAAAGAGAAGACTGAGTGGATACATGATAGCAGTTTTCAGGTATCTAAAAGGGTGTCATAAGGAGGTGGGAGAAAACTTGTTCATCTTAGCCTCTAAGGATAGAACAAGAAGCAATGGGTTTAAACTGCAACAAGGGAGGTTTAGGTTGGACATTAGGAAAAAGTTCCTAACTGTCAGGGTGGTTAAACATTGGAATAAACTGCCTAGTGAGGTTGTGAAATCTCCATCTCTGGAGATATTTAAGAGTAGGTTAGATAAATGTCTATTAGGGATGGTCTAAACAGTATTTGGTCCTGCCATGAGGGCAGAGGACTGGACTCGATGACCTCTCGAGGTCCCTTTCACAGTCTTATGAATAACAAGATTAGTTGGCTCAAATTATTCACAATGGCTAACTTCAGGCATACAAAGGAAGGCCAGATTTTAAAAAGCTTGCTCTGTATGTGCTGAAGGAAATCTCTGAACATTATTCCTCTGAAATCATCTTCCTAAACCACAGAAACCTTGTGTGATAAGATTTTGTGCTGAAGTTTCAAAACCTCTGACAAAATGCCTGGCTGTGCTTTTATTAAGTATTTTTTTCCAAACTGATTTATAACATAAACAAATTCCACATTAGAGATATATGTGATTCAGCACTTGGGATACGTTGCTGCCTTGTGATTTATGAAACTATTAGGACCCTCCAAAATAAACATAACTAATTTTAGCTCTTGCTGGTAGGAGTATCAGGTTTCATTTAGATTAGCTGTTCTTTGGAGGATAGTGACACCATGTGGCAAAAATTACTCTATACACGTACTCCCATTTCTTGCAGGCTGTTCTAAATTCCAACTGAAAGACAATAATCCTTCTGAATAGAGCAGTGGCTCTCAACCTTTCCAGACTACTGTACCCCTTTCAGGAGTCTGATTTGTCTTGCGTACCCCCAAGTTTCACCTCACTTAAAAACTACTTGCTTACAAAATCAGACATAAAAACACAGAAGTGTCACAGTACACTATTACTGAAAAATTGCTTACTTTCTCATTTTTACCATATAATCATAAAATAAATCAAATGGAATATAAATATTGTACTTACATTTCAATATACAGTATACAGAGCAGTGTAAACAAATCATTGTCTGTATGAAATTTTAGTTTCTACGGACTTTGCTAGTGCTTTTTATGTAGTCTGTTGTAAAACTAGACAAATATCTAGATGAGTTGATGTACCCCCTGGAAAAATCCGCCAGGGGTATGCATACCACTGGAATAGAAAGAGAAGTATAACAAACTGTTCCAAATGTGCTGTGACTTCTGACTACCATGTTTGTTTGCATGTAAATACATACTCTCACTCTCTCTCTCTCTCTCTCCCGCTCTCTATATATATTCACACACACACACACACACACACTTTTCAGTAATTTGTTCACTTTACAAAACATCACATTAGGTCTATGCATGTCTGTTTTTTAGTTCTGCACAGAGCTGACAGATCCAGCTCACAAAGAGGAAAATTAAGGAAGATATTTTTGTTTCATTTAGAATATTTACTTCATTATAAAAGTAAAAGATTGTATAGGAATAAAACCTTATGTGTTTGATGGGTGCTGTAGACCACTAAGCAGAATTCTCTTTTCTTACTTTGTATACATTCTGTATCTCTGTGGGATTACACTTTCCTCCTACCTTTATCTCCCCTTATTTTTACTGATGCCAGCAACACATGTCCTTTCTCGTTTATTTTGTCTGATTCCCCCCCCCCCCCCCATTGGTTTAAAAGAGAATTTTCCCTTATCCTGTCAATGACTACCTACTTGGTGGTGGTATTAATGGCTCCAAACAAATTTGTATAAACATGGCACTGAATACTGTTTGACTGCTAAAATGAATATACAACCATAGGCGTCGACTCCAGGGGTGCTCCGGGGCTGGAGCACCCATGGGGAAAAATTGGTGGGTGCTCTGCACCCCCCGGCAGCTCCCCGCCCCAGTTCACCTCTGACTCTGCTCTGCCTCCTCCCCTGAGCGCGCCGCGTGCCCGCTTTTCCCGCCAGCTCCCAGCGCTTGCGCCACAAAACAGGAGTTGGGGCGGGAACTTTGGGGAAGGGGTTGGAATGGGGGCAGGGCAGGGGTGGGGAAAGGGTGGAGCTGGTTCAATTCCCTATCTGTAAAATGGGGATAATTGTACTTCTCTACTTCACAGGAGTATTCTGAGGATCAGCACATTAAAGAGTGTGAGGTGCTCAGATACTATGGTAATGGGGGCCATATGAGTATTATAGATAGAGCTCTGCTGTTCATTGACCAGGAGCTTCCAAAACCCTCTTTTCCACTCACTCACCCCTCAAAGGCATGACATTGCAATGACCTTTTCTTTGGCAGCCAATGCTGAACAAAGCTCCCTCATGGGCCCACCATTGCTTTTCCTTGTGCCACCCAGAAGGGAATCTCTGAAGAGTCATGGAAGATATTCTCTCCTTGCAGATCCAGAGCATATACCAGCTTGCCTTTGCTCTGGCACCTGCTGACCCTGGTGGATCGGCACCAAATTTGAAACCCATGCTCTGGGGCAATGCAAAATGCTTTGAGGATGACACAGAATTGCAGAAAGCAACAGACAGTCCTGTGGCACCTTTAAGACTAACAGATGTATTGGAGCATAAGCTTTCGTGGGTGAATGCCCACTTCGTCGGATGCATGTGGGCATTCACCCATGAAAGCTTATGCTCCAATACATCTGTTAGTCTTAAAGGTGCCACAGGACTCTTGGTTGCTTTTTACAGATTCAGACTAACATGGCTACCCCTCTGATACTTGACAGAATTGCAAATAACTCTGAAGGGAGTCTTAAAGGGATTTATAGTAGAGGAAACACCTAACAGAGGACATTTTGAGAAAATTAATATCTTCCATTTATAACACTTCTCAGCCTACAGGATCCCAAAATATCTTTCTAATTTAGGGCTGACCCTGATGTTCTCACTCATATCAACTAGTATTTTACTTCAATGGGACCATTAGTGGAGTAAGCTGCTATTCAATATGATAAGGGTTTTAGCGTCTGGCCCATAAGGAGCTATATATATGATCATTTCACTGACTACTGAAATGCATCCACCTCTGTGGTGTGGCAGAGCAGCTGTTCTACAAGGCAAGACTACATGAGAAACTGGGACTTGAAATGAAGAGCAACACTGTATCTAATTAAAAATGCAAAAATTTAGATAGGTAGGTAGGTAGGTAGGTAAATAGGTAGATTGTAATTGGCTGAGCTGGAATTTGGCTAGGACACCAGAATTAATATCCTTATTCTTAAACAAAAAGAGTGTAATGGAATCTTTAATGCAAGTGATCATGTCACATCTGAATGATGATGCTTACTCAGTGCCACGGTGGGGTGGACACTGACTCACCGGGAAAAGTGTCATGTATGGAGTCATTAACTCCACCTTCTTAAGCACCTAGCAGTTCCTCTCCAACGTACTGATCTGGAGTGGCCCTTCTTACATCTGCAGGTCACAAATAATACCAACTATGCTCAACTATTATTCTTTACAAATAGTAATTAAAATAATTAGTAAGCATAAAATAAAAGGCAAGCTATACTTAAGAGGACTTTCACAATGTTTAGAAACCAAATCTTATTTCTTCCTAAATGTGTGTATTATCAGAGCCCACGGCCTCTTAGTTCTGCCAGCCTGTATCTTTCATAAATCATTCATTTGAAAGGAGAGTAATTTAAAAAGAGTAAAGAAACCAGTTTGTGGTCATATATACTTTAGCAGACCTATATATATCTAATCTCAACTATCCCAAGACTAGATTTAGTTTTCTATCAGATGTCTGGTGTTACATACTATGCAATGATTGAGTTAGAAAGAAATGTATTATTGGAATCTAGAGTTTAAAAGCTACAATAAAACAGTTTTAATTATTATTATTATTAATACATATTAATTAAGTCCCATTCCCATCAAGTATATATACCTGAAAAATGATGAGTGACTAGCAAGAACACAAAATAGAAAAAAATATAAACAAAAATGCAATGTGGTCCAATACACATCAGCTCTAGGGTTTAAATATGTTGATAGCTAATTCTGTCTCCTTTACATAAAAAAAAATAAATACCTATAGTTCTCTGATGTTGGATGTTCATAGATATTATGGTCAGAGGGATCATTTTAATCTCTAGTTTGATCTGCTTCGTAACACAGGCTGTACAGTTTCATCAAATAATTCCTGCATCAAGCCCTGGCTGCAGGGCCGGCTCCAGGGGTTTGGCCGCCCCAAGCAGCCACACACACACAAAAAAACCAAGCCGCGATCGCGACCTGCGGCGGCAATTCGGCGGAAGGTCCTTCGCTCTTAGCGGGAGTGAGGGACCGTCTGCCGAATTGCCACCGAATAGCTGGACCTGCCGCCCCTGTCCGGAGTGGCTGCCCTAAGCACCAGCTTGCCAAGCTGGTGCCTGCCTAGCTGAGCTACAGCATACCTTTTAGAAAAACATCCAATCTCTATTTAAAGATATCAACTTATGGAGAATCCACCACAACCCTAAACAACTTGTTCCAATTATTAATTACCTTTAGTATAAAACATTTGCACTCTATTTCTAGTGAGAATTGTTCTCGCTTCAGCCTCCAGCAATCAGATTTTGTTATGACTTTGTGCTAGATTAATGTAAGGCCATGTAGACCATGGTAAAGTCATTTTGTAACCTTCTCTTTGTCAAGTTGAGTCGTTTGAGTTTCTTTTGGCTATAATGCCAGGTCTTCAGCAGGTAAAAAGATGTGTTCTTTACTTGTGTTAGCTTTCAAGTGGTGATAACCTAAAGAAGACGAGACAGTTTGTAGTTTTCATACATGAACAATTTGAGTTAAAGGGTATACCGCAATCTGCTAACTCATGTTAAAACTACAAACTGCCTTGTCTCCACTAGGATTTTACCTTGTTTTAGTTATCACCTTTTTTATCTAGTGAAAGCACACCGTAAAAGGCATGATTCCAGACCACAAGTTATTGCAGCTCTTTTCTGAAGTTTTTCTCACTGGTTTCAGATACATGCGTTAGGATGGAGATGCAATACTGCTGAGCAGACTACTTACACTTCTCATAATATGAATTTTCTGAGGAACAACTCGCATACTTATATTTTAAGCATGTGCATAAATTTTATCAGGATGCAAAGTAACATAGAAAGCTAGCTGCAAACGCGTGAAGCAGTGAACAATACCCACATTGTACTTGAAGATTAATTGCTCTTTGGAGGAAAAAAAATAAAGGATTAATCACTTGACCTAAAAACGTTCCAGTTATTGAACATTGGCACATTACCTCTGATTTTAAGATTTGTTTGTACCTGAAGTTATATTGTTGTGATTTTAAAAGAAATAGTTAGTGTTTGGGGTAATTTTTAAAACTGTTCTTTTCTTCCAGTGTCATAAAGTGTGATTCGATCAGTCACATCCCATACAAAAAGAAACGTAAGGATGTAGGCCCAGGGATAGCACAAAGTGTAAATGAAGGAACTATGGCTATGTCTTATTGCAAAAAAGTGTGGTTTATAGTCAGATAGTTGTCTCAATGTAAAATCCTTGTGTAGACAAGGCACAGATAGGTGTTATCCAGATGTTGCTAGTTGAAGTCAACTCTATACCCCTTATCAGGGGTGTACTTTGACTAGTTACATCCATATAAAAACCATCTTTGCCTCCACTAGGTCTTTACATACCTTTTTTGAAGTGAAAATATGGCCTATACCCCACCCATCCTGTAACACCATCATTAGCTTTTCTGTACCTGCCCCTGTGATTGAGAAAATTCTCTCTGGACTTATTGAACTACAGTTTTCAAATCTATCATCCACCCACTCCTGCCATATGTGCTCCATCCATTGCTCCTGTCTTGGCCTCTTTTTCACGAATGTCCCCATTTCGAAATTGCTCTATCATTTGTTCTGCCTCAATGATCTGACATTTTCTTCCCACCCCTTCCTCTTAGCCAATGAGCTGCACAGTTTCAGCCTGAGCATCACCTCCCCAGACACTCCTTCCTGTCTCACTAAGGGGCTGTGAGAGCTCAGGCTCATGTTTCAGTCATCTGAGATGTCACCAATATGGTCTTCTAAAGATTTTGAAAAGTCCTCCAACTAAAAGGTAATTATTGTGATTAATAATTAGTTCATAGATTATAAGGCCAAAAGACACAACAGTGAGCATCTAGACTGATATCTGGTATAATCAGTTAGCGTCTAGGTTCTCCAACTATCTTGCCACAGTCATCTATCAGAAAGAGCACCTAATATTTCTAATGTTAAAAACAAAAGCAAAAAATCATTTATAAAAAGGTATTTGGAGCCACACTGATGCACCAAAAAGGAGTGCACCAAGCCACAAATGAAACTTATTATTTGTACACAGTTCAGCATTACAGTCCATGGGTGAAATCCTGGCTACACTGAAGTCATTGAGAGTTTTATTTGAAGACACCGTGTTGCATTTTAGGTGGTCAGAAAAGCCTGAACTGTATGTTAAGACATCCAAGTATTGGGGCAACCACACTATAAAGCGCACTACTGCTACTTTTTTTAGTCAAGCAGCTGGAATAGCGTCTGCTGATCTGAACAGTCTAAGGAGGCAGAAGCAGCAAGAGCATCTATAAGCCATGTTAGTACTTACATCCAAGCTCCTTTCACTAGCAGTTGTAGAACTAAAACCATCCTCATCCCCATAGTTACCGTCCAGCCTCAAACGATCTTCTGTCTGCAATACAAACAAGCAGCCTATACCAACATGGGAAAACAAACAAAACAAGGCGTAACTGTGCCAAATTAAAGCACCAAACCTGGGCAAGACCAGGACATTGAACTAGCACAGCTGCATTGGACTTCTTTTTTTTAAAGAAATATTGACTAGTTTGCAAGATCTCCCTAGTATAGCCAAGACCAGAGAAACATATGAACAGAGAAACCTAGGAACAGCAGAAAAAACAAACAAATGCAGGAATTATTCAGCATGATGAAAGAAAAGATGAGCTTGTAGAAAATGGATACTGAAGAACAAGGATCACATTGCCACTGATTCTGCTGGGTGCACAGGGGAAGGGGAGCATGCAGGGGACAAGCACAACATCTGTCTCTGTGAGTAGGTACTACTCATCTTTGCTGATTCCAATGAGCAGACTGGCCAAGAGAGGGGTGGGGAGAAACTGAGCTGTGGCCCTGCAACCCCTTCACAATAGCCTGCAGAGTAGAGCAATAAGCAGCCCTATGGTCCCTGTAGGGCCGGTGCAGCTGCGTTTGGCTCCCTTATGCAGGGCTTTGTGCAAAGCATACAATCTAGCCCTAAGTGTAAAGTGTGTGCAAATCAGAATGAATCTAAATACTTGGGAAGCAGAAAATCAAGCAGCGAATAAAGTCTTGAATGGAATCTTGAGAACGGAAGGCAAGAGAACTGTGACTTGAGAAAGACCACTGTAAAAGGATAGAAATTGCTTATCTTCAGTGTTAGCAACAGGAAAGAACTGTTAACTGGATTTTTAAAATATATTTTTCATGCTTTATTTTTAAAGTGTCTGGTTTCTCAGACTGTGTGTAGCCAGTGACCCAGGTAGTGAAGACAAGAATCAGGACCGGGATTCCTTTAAGCTTCTTTGAAAATCACAGCCAAGAATGTGTTTTTCTTTTGTCCCTAGTTTATGAACACTAGAGAGAGAAAGGAGTTTGGAATCCTGCATAGTTCATGAATAACTCATCCCCATCCCCAGTGGATGTCATAAAACCAAGGTTGTAATCATAGAAATGTTGCAAGTCAAACCTGAGGAAAACCAAGTGGAATACCAAGAGCACACAATTCACAGCAGAGATTTTTTTTTAAAGTAAAAATTATATGCATAGTAATATATTATAAACAAGCCATCCAGAGGAAGGATGGTCCTGCAGTTAAGTCATTGGACCTCCCCCTGGGTTCAGTTCCCTGGTTTGTTATATACTTTCTGCTGGGCAAGTCGTCTTGGTGCTTTAGTTCTTTTCCCTTTAGTTCTTTACCTGTAAAGTAGGGATAATTTTCTCATAGAGGATAGCAACACTTGCTTGACCTGCTTCCCATCCCTTAAAACTACCAATTTGCAGGTGTAACCAATAAGAATTTTCAGATGGATCCAGAAACTCAACTCAGGACAGATTTTCAAAAGCGGTCAGCATCCAGCAGTTCCCATTGTTCTCAATGGAGCTACTGGCTGCTAAACTCTTACAAATATCTAACCCCAACTGTGGTTGCTGAAAACTTCTGACAGCCTAATTAGCATTTTAGAAAATCTGACCCTAGGACACTGGCCGGGTTTAAGCTAAATACCAGTGAAGTACAAGCACATATTTCTTAGTATTAGTTAATCAAATATATTTATGAACTTCTGAGTTTACTGCTCCTGCCTTAGGACCAATTGAGACTTTGGGCTATAGAAACATGAAACAAAGTATTCCTTTTCTACCCTGGTATTATACAGGGGTGAACTTTGTAGTACTTTATTATCCCATTCAATTGGGAGTGAACACTGTATCCAAGGTTACCAAAAGTTTCAGTTATAACCTGGTGTTTTCACACGTTCCCGACTTCCTGAAAAATTCACCTGCAAGTTTCCTGCAAAGTCTCTGTGACCAAGTGTTTTTAGAAAAGTTTCTTCATCAGTGTTTGAGTTCTGCAAGGAAGAAAAAAAATATTCCCCACACTTTTCCCTTTCAGAACTTTACTGCTACATTTTCCTCCTCAGTTACGTTAAAAACGCTTGAAATTTGACAGTTGTCATAAAATGTTGGCCCCCGTGAAGTTAATGGCAAAACTGTCAGCGGGGTCAGGATTTCACCCTTGATGTGTAAAAAGACCCCAATTGAAAAACAGTGTTGCCAACTCTCACAGTGTTATTGTGAGTCTCACCAATATTTGATATTTTTCTTAAAAGCTCCAGGATTCATGTGATTAGGTGAGAAACTCAGCTTTAATTTAAGAAAAAAGGTTCCAGCTCTCATAGTTGTAGAGAAAAGCTTAAAAAAAATGACCCAAGTGCACCCTAAAGGCTCAGAAACAAGGTGGCAGAGAAAGTGAGCCCCCCAATTTTTTTTTTAAATACTTCATGATTTTTAAACCAGTCTCATGATTTTGGAATGCTTGGGCTTGGCAATACTGCAGCTGTGCATAAATTAATAAAGTTAAAAAATATATAAAATTGGCTGCTGTGTATGCACAGTATAAACTTTCCAGTATAAGTTTGCACTTATAAAAAATGTGCTGTACATATGCAAGTTCTTTCCTAAACACACTCTGATCAGTATTGGTTATTAATGACTTACGTTCTTATGCTACATCACCATCCTTACCCCTGTCACAATGGAATGGTCTGTTAATAAGAACGCTACATGCTTATCTAGGGTCAGATTTTCAAAAGAGCCCATTAACATTGGATGCCTCCCTTTTTGGTTGCCCAGTGTGGGACCTCTGGATTCTGGTTTTTCAGAGGCTGAACAGACACAGCTCCTATTAACTTAACATGGAATTATGGTATCTATCCACTACATGCAAGTGGATACATATAGGTGGACTGTTATGCCCACAAGGAGTCTCCCTAACTTTTATGAGATGCTGCAGGAGCATAAGAGTTTGCCCATGCACCTCTTTGAAGGAGTGGGGTCTTAGGTGCGCTATCCTTGTAGATTAGGAGCTAGATTTTCAATTACATAAGTACTCACATATTGATGTATGCATACAACACCTGATTCGCACACACCCAGCCCCCATATGAACTTACAAACTGGGGTGTGTAGGGCTGCAGAGTCTACATGTGCCCAAGCTGGGCATAAGTCAAGTCCTCTTCTAAAGCTCCTCCTAAATCTATTGGTATATAGCAGGGGTAGCCAAACTTACTGGCCCTCCGAGCTGCATATGACAATCTTCAGAAGTTTGAGACTAAGGAACACCTGACGGGAGCAGTGGCTCGGCGCTTCAGCCCCACTCCTGCTGAAGACCCGAGCCCTGGCAGATGTGCCCCACAGGGCTGAAGCCCCAAAGACCCCTCTCCCCGCTAGATAGAAACCCCTACTCCACCACCTCACTGCAAGGCAGAAGAGGTCTTGAGCTCCACCCCCACATGTCTGGTAGGTGGAGAATGGGGCAGGGGGACAAGGGGCATGGGAACCGCACTTTAATGGTAAAAGAGCCGTATATGGCTCGCGAGCCACAGTTTGGCCACACCTGCTATACAGTACCCTTCATGCTAGAGTGGATTAAGGCAGTAATCTGGGATCCATGCTTGGTCTGAGGGAGCCAATAAGAAAACAGGAGGCTACTGAGATGGAGGGGTCTTGGGAGAAAGAATTTATTATGTGGAAGGAACATCAAAGAGTCCTTGAGGAAGTTGTGGGTTTTAACTAGACTCCAAATTCTTGGTGCATCCTATCTCCAGTTAGGGCCTTGTTCCTCCACCCAAGGAACTGAAATCCCACTGACTTCAATAGAAGCAGGACTGGGCCCTTCATTGTAAAAGGCAACTAGAAAAAAAAGCAAATAATGGGTTTGTGCTTTTTTTTTTTTTTTAAACACTTCCTTATCATGTATGAAGAAAGATTGAGAGTTTGTTGCTTTTCCTCCCTTTCTTTTTTATGTTGCGCTCCCAGAAATGTTGATCTTGTCCATTCTGGTTTTCCTGGAGGCATGGATAGATGTCTGCAGAACTGGCAGGTTTGTGACATCACAGATTCAAAGGAAGAAAAGTCTGAAGGCTTGTCTACACTTAAAATGCCACAGGGGCACAGCTGAGCTGCACCACTGCAGTGCTTCAGCACAGACACTTCCTACACCGATGGGAGGGGTTTTCCTGTCAGCATAGGTAATTCAACTCTCTGGGAGACAGTCCATGTCTGTTTACACAGGGACTTAGGTCATTTTAACAACACCTCTCAGGAGTGTGGATTTTTCACACCCCGACTGACACAGTTAAACCGACCTAATTTTCTAGTGAAGACCAGGCTTGAGTTACTGAGAGTGGAAGTGACTTATTTGAAACTGCTTGTCATTGTTAATGCCTATTGAACTCAAAAGCTTAACATTTAGAAGTGAATGTGTTTTGTTAAATGTTCAACACACCCAACTACTTCAATTAAGGGCTGAAAGACCTGTACAAAAACTGGTAAAACAGGATTTGAGACTTCTGATCTTTCTACAGTAAAAAAGCCTAGCAGGCAGGAAAACTGCCTTTTAAAATTGAGAAACACATCTTTCAGGCTTCAGCAAAACCAAAATAAACCCATTTTTTAATTCTTGTCCTGCTCACCTTTAACTCTGTTCCCAGAAGGAAAACTTCTTCAGCCTGTCAGTGCATCACAGTTTGATATTAATATAATGCATGTGGGAATTGCATTGGATTTTTGGATATTGAGGTTTTACACCTGAGACTATTTTTGTAATCTAAAACATGGTGTTCCACTTATCAGACCCTCTTATGAATGGCCATTAAATATTGCTCAGTCCTGCCTCCTCAACTCACTTGTTGATCAAAATGATTGTGCTTGTGAATGTAATGTATACATTTGTGGATAAACAAATCCTTGAAAGAAGAAATGTAAAAGGCACCCTAAATAAAGGTAGAAAGAAAACAATTCTCTTTAGCACAATATAAAATAGGTAATGGTTTGCAGAACCCTTACCTTGCTGCTTCTTTTATTAACTTTGAAAAATCCCAGAAATCCTCTCTTTTCTTTTTCTGTTGCGTCGTTGCTTATTGAAGAATTTTGACTTGATTCTGAAACAATTATATTGGGTTATTTTTTACACTCCCAAAAGCACAGTTATAAACCCAGAAGTTTTAAAACCCCTTTACTCCCTGAAATAAAAGTTGTGTGTGAATAGGGGTGATCATGAGGCAAAATAATATAATTAAGTAACAGATTCTGGATCCTCACTTGGATCAGATCCTCTCTCATTTAGGGCCTGGTCCAAAGCTCTGAAGCCAATGGGAGTCTTTCCATTGACTTCAACAGGTTTTGGATGAGACCCATTGTAATCCTGAGTCTCAGGACTATGCATTACACACAGGAGTAAGGGGTTGTAAGATCAGCCCTGAAGTTGTCATTAAGACACTACCACAGTAATTTAGGGCGTGTGTCCTTGTAAAACACTACAGTGGCACAGATGTGCTGTAGCAGCTGCACCGCTGTAGCACTTCAGTGTAGACATTACCTATGCTGACAAGAGGGATTTTCCCATTGATTAGGTAATCCATCTCCCTGAGAGGCAGTAGCTAGGACAACAGAAGACTTAGTTGAGCTCAAAAAACACAGCTCAGGGGTTTGGATTTTTCACACCATGGACCAACATAGTTAACTCAACCTAATATTCCTAGTGTAGACCAGGCCTTAGTCTTTGAAAATGGTTTAAAAGTACATATTAGGAGTCAACCCTCCCCACCCCACTCCCAACGATGCTCCTTTAAAAAAGTGATTATAGATTTTTAACAACCCACTGGCATGGTTCAAACCCATCAGAAGCCCATGGAAAGACTCCCATTGACATCAGAGGGTTATGGATCAAGACATGTAATAGGAAAAGTAAACCTTCCTGTGGAAGCAGAAGCTCTTTAGAGACTGATCTTGCAACCTTTACTCATACTAGTAGTGCCATTTAATAACCTCTTTCTTGGTATTTCTATGGATATTTTAGGGGAAAGGTGACGTAGGTGTGGTTCATGAGCCAAACCGCAGCCCAGAGAGTCCATGTCTTCCAGGCTGCCGTGTCTTAGATACAGAAATCAGCCTTGAGCTGACTAGGGGATTGCATATCCCAAAATTCACTGCTCTATACTCATCTGTTTCACTGGCAGCTGGTGGTATAATGAACAATATGATGCGACCCTGCATTACATAGCCAGCAGCCAATAGGAAAGGCCATTCTGACATCAAGAAGCTGAATTCAATACAACAGTTGAACAACTCTGACCACCCAGCTCTGATTAATGATAGTTCCCCACCCCTCAGCCATTTGCTCTGCCACTTTAAAGGCCTGATCCAATGCTCATTGAAACCAAAGCAGTCATTCTCCCATTGACTGTAGTGGGCAATTGATCAGATCCTAAATTTGGCCCTCTAGCTCCTAGCAAGTTGTAATAGTCTTGATGTTTGCAAAACTTTTAACAAAACCGAGAAAATTCACAAGTTAAAAAATACTTGCTTGTTTTGTAACATGAAAAATAAGCAAAATGACCTTAAATTATTTTTTCACCACAACATGATACATTTCACAAAGGAGACTCTTGTAAAACTTTTTGCATGTCATACAAAGCATCACATTTTCATTAGAAAGTGTTAAGTGCATACAGCAGCCCAAAACACAGTAGAAGAGTAAATATGATTAACAGATTAAAAACAGAACCACACACCATCCTTATTGAAGAAGAAAATGCCCCTCCAGCTCAACCAAAATACCAGCAATAAACTATATCTTCCTATATGGACTACTAAGCATTGCCTGCATTCATTGGTCTGAAATTGCTATCCCCGTGCTTAGGGCTAGACTCTGATTCATTGTGAATAAGGGCTTCACAAGCCATCCCTTAATATTTAAAAGTAAAGACTGAAGGCCAAGTGGAGTTAATGGGAGCTATATGCAAATGTATGGGAGCAATTGGTCCCAAAAGTTGAAAGGGAAATACATGTTTATTAAGGAACATCTGCACTAAACACACACTATGGTCCCAGTCCTACAATCAGATGCGCATGGGCAGATCTCTGCATCCAAGAGAAGTCCCCTTGACTTCAATGGAACTCCCGTGTGGGTGCACCCGGGTCCTCCCACATGGATCAGCTTTCCAAAGTATGTCATTTCCATGGTGAATTTACAGACTGTCAACAGCTTTATTATAAATCCCTTAAAAATTTTACACAGAGATGGGATTTCAGACAGACATTGTGTATATTATTTCACATCAACAAAGAATTCAGGGCAAAATGTTCCTCTTAAGTCCATATGGCAGATCATGATTGATACTACCCTCTCTGAATAGGAGGACAATGCAAGTAAAGACAGAGAATGCTGAAGTCAAGGGATGAAATCATGGCCCTATTGAAGTCAACAGTTTTGCTACTGATTTCAATGGGGCCAGGATTTCATACAAGGTCCTCAATATGAATCAGAACACTGTGCTTATAATATTTTTATGAAATTTGAAAATAACCCCCACTTTTTGTTTCGGAATAATGTACAGTAAACACAAAAGAACACCGAGGACTACTTTTCTAAGTTGGGAAATTTTAGATGCACTTGCAAAATGAGTGCCTGCATCTGTTGTGTCAATATTCACATTTGTGTAAATCAAACAGCCATATGCACATGTAACTGGGTAAATGTCCAAGTATGTACATGTTTGCACACATATTTTACAGGCACAGTTTAGAAACCAATGGCTGAAATGGTTTTGGTTTCAAATCTTTTTCCTAGGTTGTTGTACAAAAAAAAACTTGGCATTGGTTTTTAAAGCAAAAATGTATAATGGAAAAGCTCACAATCACAATGATGTCTACGGGTATGCCTACACAAGCTTCAATAATACCCAGTGATTGCAAACTAGACATCTTGTGACACTGCACCCCATATTCTTCACAGTGATATTATGATATGATTATGACATAATTATAATGTATTTTATGCAAGATAAGTCATGTGAGATGTCACTGAAAAGGTTATGATTCGCTGAATATGATTTTCCTGTTTGTATGCATGTATCATTTTTGTATCTGAAGTTATGAATATTGACGATGTATCTATATTTCAAATGTAGTTGCATCTGGGTAATGCCCACTAGACAAGATGTTTGTAGTCTAGATAGCTGTGTGGAAAGGGCCTATTCAAGATAATGGGCCATTAGGAAAAAACAATAGGCCTTAGGAGAAGCTTATCTCCCACCTGGGGAGCATTCCTGAGAACGCTACAGACAGCCTCTGAGTAATGGCTGCTATGACTCTACAAAGGCCTGGTCCACACTAACTCCCCACTTCGAACTAAGGTATGCAAATTCAGCTACATTAATAACGTAGCTGAATTCAAAGTACCTTAGTTCGAACTTACCGCGGGTCCAGACACGGCAGGCAGGCTCCCCGGTCGATGCCGCGTACTCCTCTCGCCGAGCTGGAGTACCGGTCGACGGCGAGCACTTCCGGGATCGATCCCAGAAGATCAATTGCTTGCCGCTGGACCCGGAGGTAAGTGTAGACCTACCCAAAGATGTGATGTAACCACATGTCTCTAGACTCCATCTTGGGATATCAGTGTTTTTCCACAGACCGGTCTGGGAACCAAGCTTTGAAACAAAGGGTTCCCGCCATATGCAAAAGTTATATAAGGTGCGGAGTGACATCATCTGGTGTGCTTCACTACCTACCCAAGGAGACTCCTGGAAACACCTGAGGAACAAAGACTGAACTGGGGAAAGTGCTGGACCTAGACTAAAGGGATTTTTAGCCTGTGAATGGAATACCTAGGGATTCCAAACTGTAAGCAAGCACAGCTTGCCCCTTAAGAATCTGCAGCCTACTTGTATCATCTCTTCAGGTGAGAATCTGCTATTCATAACCAATCTAATTAGTATATTAAGTTTAGTTCGCGTCTTTTATTTGCTAGGTAATCTGCTTTGATCTCCTTGTTATCCCTTATAATCACTGAAAATCTATCGTTTGTAGTTAATAAACTTGTTTTTGCTTTATCTAAACCAGTGTGTGGGAATCATAACTTGGAGCAAAAGGCTGTTGCATATTCCTCTCCACATTGAGGGAAGGGGCAAATTTTGAGCTTACGCTGTACAGTTCCCTGTGCAACGCAAGATGGAATAATTTTGGGTTTATACTCCAGAGGGGGTACCTGCCTGAGGAGCTGGGAGTAGCTTTCCCATGCAGGGGCTGGTCAGAGAGCTTGCTTCTAACTGCAGCTGGATGTTTCCCTACCTGTATGTATGTTGGTGAAAGGGCAGGCTGGAAGACTTTGTAGCTTGTCACAGCAATATGGTGTGAGAGAGAGCCCACGCAGGACCCCTTGATGGGTCAGGGGCTTCAGTGGTACTCCACTTCCAAGTGGCACACTGGGGGGAACCCGTCACACATCCCCTAATACAGTGGTCTCAATTAAAATGTCATTGTTTATCCACAATTATCGCACACATGAGTATCTCAGCATGTTTTTTCCAGTTCAAAACGAAGGTACAGGTAAACCCCAATTAGTTAAATGCCTCCAGGGCAATCAAAACATTCTCATTTTGCTCATATCTGAATTTTGAAATCATGAGACATATCAGAATTTAAGATGATCTGAATTCAGATATCACATTTTAGATTACAGGCATCTACCAGGATTCCATGAATCAGTATGTGATAAGGTTTTAAAATATTAACATTTTAATGGAAACCATTCTATGACCAATATATTTTCCCTCCTGCCACTTTGGCCAGAAATGCAGGCAAGTGAAGCAGTCCATCTGTACTGAAAATAATCACTGTCTATTATATAAAACAAATAATGCAAACAACTCTGTTCCCTGTAGTATTTTATGCCATGACCTTGCAATTTTGTTATGCTACCAGAGCCATGCTAAAGACAACCTGAAGGGGAAACTTATTTCCCCCAAGCATTGTTGTACAGTACCTCTATAGCTTAGAGAAGGTTCAGACTGAGTTTTTGATGGAAGAACTGGAAAAGGCAGGCAATGAAAAGACAAGAGAAACCACATTAACTTTCTGACACATCACCTGGTAAACCACAGATACTATCTATTACCCTTAATATTTGGTCTTCAGAAACACCATAAAGAAAGGTGTTTTTTTTTTCCTGAAACTGGACATGCAAGGCTGCTGTTAGAAGCAACAGTGCACTTATCTGAGTTGGTTGTTCTAATTCTTAATCTTTATTGAAACTGCTTCAACTTCTAAGAGAAACTATGTAACCAGGTGGAAGCAGAGTTTCTCTTTTAACAAAAGACTTAATAGAACTTTAGAATGAAGTGTTGGTGCCTCAAGTGAGGAGTCACTCAACTAGAATTTGCTCTTACACACAGTCTCTGTTTTGAGCACATCCAATACCATATTTAGGGTTACGGGGGGTTCCTGCTAATGAGATAAGATGCTGGAACAATCCATTTTGTCGACCTGATAATTGAGATGGGGCCCTATTCTGCAGCCCAGATGAATTGGTTACTGCCACTGAATTTAATGAGAATTTTCCTTCTGTAATGACTGCAGGGTAGGGGAAAACTTGATACCAGCAAAACCTTGGGGGAAATATTGTGTTTGCAGGATCACCCTGGGGAAACTCCACTAAAATTATTTATTTTTATTACTCAAGACTGACACACAGACAGGTAGATTTGAAAAAACAACAGAAAAGAATGAATCTTGCAGAAATACGCTTGGGCTCAGATGTAATATCATTCTAATGTAATGGTTAATTGAGGAACAAAATTTAATTTCTTGTATCAATCACCTATGCAATGGGTAATATTTGTAATATTACAGTCTGCTCCTATCCTATCCTACCAAATCCTGCAAATGGGTCTAGCATGGACTTCAGTGGGGCTCTTCACGGGTACAAAACGTGACCCTGATTAGGGCCAATATTGTACCTAATGCACTTTGCCACTTTTCTGGTCCAAATATTAAATTAAAAGAAAAATGTTTTAAGAAGGCCCAGACTCATTATTCTAGCGAGAAGTCTCTAAAATATGCCATGTTATAAGGATGAACACTCTGTATGCTTAACATGCTGCTCCAAAGTGGTTCACTGTAAATATGTTTAAATAGAAGAGAAGTAACATTTGAGTTGTGGCACTTTAATTTGTGGATGTCTTTTTAGAGCCTCTCGCCATTTCAAAGATAAGGAGATACTTAGTTTACTTAAAAGCCTAAACTCATTGAAATGTAGATCATTTCAGGGTAAAACTGCTATTTAAAGGACGGATTTGAAAGAAGAGACCAAACGCCAACATAAATAAATGACTATATAAATAAAAAATAAGCCTGCCTAGCACCATATGTGGTGGCAACATTATCTAAACAATAAACAATGACATCAACTCTGTTGGAAGAGCTACTCAGTGAGAGAAAAATGAAAGAAACAATTTTTAATGAAGATCATTTTTTGTTAGTAAAAAAAATAGCACTTGGCAGTGTCAGCCTAGGATGTTTAAAGCACATTTAATATCTATACTCTCTGATCAAAGTGCTGTCTGAACAAACTGAAGTCCAGGTAGGTGGCATTAGAACATTGTTTAGAGGAGGAGAGAAAACACAAGAGAACATGATTTTAAATAAAAATACCTCATTGGTTCCTCTTCATTAACAGTAAATAGCTTTGTTCATTGGAGAAATTGCTTTGGAATTTAGCAGCAATTATTTCTCATAAGCCCTGGTCTATTTCTGTTCCTCTCATTTCTATCAGCTGCTATGATGATGGCATGTTAGCGCTCCCTCGTTCTTTGTGTCACAGCACAGGTGGATGAGCAGCTCTGTCTGGATACAACACCAGTGCCCTGTGTGCCCCTGTTGACAGCAGCCCTCAGGGGCTACAAGGCTCCTCCTTTTGTGTTTAGACTGAGCCAATCACGTCTTTCACAGCTGTTAGCCTCTACTGGCATGATGCCTGGGAACAAGTCACGCTATTTACATTCTGGGGACTCCTGGATGGCAGCTGAATGCACTGTTATCCTTGCCACTGCTACTGGCCTTGATTATAAAACATGAGTAGCTCTGTAAAGCTGACATGAATGTCACCCTTCTATTTAAATCTGGTTTTAAAGCAACGAAGATGTAAATACTGATCATGTGGCATGTGTAACCGTTGGTATATCACTGAAGCCATAGCAGATGTGGTTCATCTAAACTCACCTCTTTTCCTATCCCAGGCATACAATTCCTTTATTCCTAACTCGTCCAAGGACTTTGTAAGTTCCAGCTCTTCCCCAGTGATATTGTCCCTCAGGAGGACGACATGCTCTGGACTGACCTCGCACTTTTCACAAATGGCTGGGATTATGCTATGCAGAGGCACCTCGGGACTAACTCGAACCACAGCCTTGTGTGTCTTCAGGTAATTCACTACCAACCTCATGGATTTCTGAGAAAGCAAAGGAAACAGACAGATACTGTCAGGCTTTATGTGGGTTTCTCCACACCGACCCCTATGTGCTTTATAGTGACACAGAGCAGGTACTGAAGACTTGTTTTGCCTTGATCCTTCCGGTGCAAACTTAGTGACTCAAATGGGAAAACTTGCTATTGGACAAGATCTTAAAAAAATCTCCACGCAATGATTCACGAGGACGGGCTAATAAGAGCAAACTCAGAGGCAGCCGTGCATTAGGAATCCTACTGTAAATAAGCACCACCATATTTGAATGGCATTCAAAGCATAGACAGTAAATACCTGGTGGAAGAGTGAAAAGTAAAGTTAATCAAATGGGAAGGGGGAAAAAAATCTGTTCCAAACCCAGATACTGGCAAATAAAGATTTTAATTCAAGGAGCAGAAGGGGAAGAAATTTTGGCCCATATTCTGGGTCACACGAAGGCCCCTTTGTACTGATACACCTGCCTAAAAGGGTCATAAATCCAAAAGAGCTTGCCAAGTAAGGATTCTCCAGTTGGAGAACAGCAGCTCTTATACCACGCCCCTGCTCACAGTCCCTATACAGGACACGTGGCCAAGGCAAAGGAGCTGTAGCCAGAGCGCTGCTTATTTAAAACAATGTAATTTTTCAGTGTCCATAAGTAGCTCCCTCAGTGATATTTTAATGTGATCATGCTCTGATTCCCATTAATGTTTATATTTCAGAGAAAAAATAAGTCTTTGGAAGACAGTTAGCTCCAAATCTCTCCCAGATGGTGAAACTTTCCATTTGGTTTAAGGTTTGTTGTCTTCTTGATAAAGAACCTTTACTTATAGAATATACTGTATGTGCAAAGTCACTACATAAAGAAAATAGGTGAAACATCTTAAAATTCACTTTAGGGATTATTTTCAGTTTAAAAACTTTATTTCATAAATGTCCTTTCAGATTCTGAGTCATAAGGATTTAATCTGCCCTAAATACTATATTTAACCTTATTACTACAACAGAATGCTTGTATCCAGAGTGAGTAATAGTAACTTTAGCAGTTTAACAGATGAGTGCATCAGTCTGTACACAAGCCTCCCCCATCCTGATTTAAAGATAAAAAAACAAAAGCGGGTGGAATAGGGAGTATCAATTACTGCTTGAAGTCATACTAGCATAATGATGGTCCCATAGCACTGTTCTAGCAGAAGGCAGTACTGACCTCAGGGATCCTAGGTGGAGGTCGTTTTGTCTTCCCTTCAGGAACTTTCTCCTTCAGAAGTACTGTCTGTACATCCAGCGCCCCAACCAAAGTATTAGGCTTATAACTCAAAGGTTCCATCCCACAAGCCTTCAACTCAAGGGTATGGTGAGCTGGATTCAAGTGGTATCTGCTGCACAAATCCACCAACAGATCCATCACGGCTTTACTGCAAAGAAAAAAGACTCTCTGTAATCACAGGAAAAACTACAAAGTTGCGGGCATTTTACTGCAGGGTGATAGGGCCTGAAGCAGCAGCCCGGCTGTGTACATATCCCAAGTTCAGCATTTCAATTCTTCCTCCTCAAGATGGTTAAAAACAGACTAAAAATGTTACGAATTACATATTTTCCCCACTGCAGTGTGTGTGTTTGTGAGCCTTTGATTAACTACACATTGTTAGACAGACACCAGAACTCTTACAGCATAATCCAATAGTACTCAGAGCATAAACCAAGGGTAGGCGGAGTGCACCTTGTCTGCTAAATGCCCCCATAAAGTTCTACAATCCAGTGGCCCTCATCCTTTCTATGGGCTTGAAGAGCACAGAGATTACATGTCCCAGTATGCAATGTTCCACATTGACGGGAGCAACCTGGTCAGTCAGATAAAAAGCGCTTCGGTCTGGGATCTGTAATCTCCATGAGTGATGTTTTTCAGTGAGAGAGAAAGAAACAAGAAAAACTACATAGATGCTGCACCATCTGGAGGAACAGGCATATTTCCACTATGCACCTTTAACTACACCATTAATTCACAAGCACTACAAGGAGTAGGCACTTAATGGAGTCACTGGGGAATTTGCAAGAACTGCTTTGGCAGCTCCAATAAGTCAGGCATGGAGCTGTTTAGGAATCCTCTCTCCAGTGAGACAAAGGAGTTAGGGATTGAGCCCAACTTCCCTACCAGGATGCACCGGATATAGGGAGCAGCAACCTTGAAGCAGGAGCCAAGAAACAGCCTGAGAGGCTGCTCTTCTATCATCTGTTAGAGATGTTTGGGTTGTGAAGGCTCCAAGTACATTCTCAGATGGAAAACGGACAAGCCTGGGAAATTTGAAAAATCAGATCATAGCTTAAAGAGGAACACTACTGGGGAGAATAAGAAGACGGAAGATCTAACCCTGGTGGTTTTATGACGAGGGGAAACATTTCAGGAAAACCAGGCACTTTAGATAGCTGTGTTCCCTTGTGCAGTACATCATTATGGAAGTACATTTGGAAGTTCCATTGTCTAATATGCGTGCACTGTTTCACATTTTCAAGCATTTAGAATTATATTTTGAAACCATTTCTCCATCCAAATGTAGCAACACACAAATCCATTGAAATATGCATGCACATGTGCAGAACTATAGCACATTCTCACATACACACGTGTGCAGCAGTGAACATCCATAGTTAAGGTTGAGGTGGTATATCTGTCTATCGTGATATAGATATCCATTTGCCTCTTTGTGTAAAGACAGTGGTAAGTAGCTCTCTTTTCAAATAGAATTTGCATATGCTGTTTTCTCTGTCTTATTGCTGCTGTTTCAGAGAACAGAACAATCTGGAAGAACTTAAATTCATAACACCTCGTTGTAAGTTCTATACTCGACTAGACATTTTTATTTAAATAAGATTACGTGTTTCTGCAACACGTAGCATAGCAGTAATTCACACAAGTTTGGCTAACAAACAAAATGCCATCTTAAAAAATGCAAGCTATTTCATTCAAAAAAAATTAGCATAGAGACTGAAAGAAATACTGACCTTCATGCACTTAATTATTGCAGTTCCAGAACACAACTGTAATACTCATGCTGTGGAATCTCATTAAAAGTATGCATTGTGTTCATCAGCACTTTTCTAGCAGCAATCACATTTCCAACAAAGTAGTAGACTTCATACAGATGATATGAAAAAGGCAAATTATGGTCAATCATTTGAGATGAATTCAACTCCAGCAGAGAGAAAAGAAAGCTGATTTCAAATTCTCCAGCTAACTGCTGAGTACAGAGGAGATGGGAACTACATACAGTAAGTATTTCAGATGAGATCTGCAATCCTGTTTCATCCTGCTTATAAATACTCAAAACTGCCATGGAAAACATCCCCAAGCTTCAACTGTACTATTTAGGAGCCCACAGATTAAAAGATAAAAACTGTTAGAACAACTTCAAAGAGCAATTTTATCAAAACGGAAACTTGAAACATTTCCCCAAAATGTCAGCAGAATAAAAACAGAACTAAAAGAAGTCTGTGGACTAAGTGCAGAATTAATAGATTCCCTTATAGACTAAAGTTTCCAGAGAGATAAGAAGTCAAACTAAATGAAGTGGAAGCCCTTTGTACTAAAATTATTTTTTTCTATAGAACTTCACCATAAGCAGAGTTTCACTATCACTGGAAATGCACTTTGTACATTACAATGTACTTCAATATACAAGGAGCATAGTGATCTCTGCATTTTCTGTAAATAGGATCCACAATGCATACCTCACTCACCATCCACAGAGAGGGTTAGCACTATACTGTCTGTATGGATGTGAAAGTTCAAAACATGATTTTCTGATTGTTACTGGTAACTAGTGGACTGGTTCCTACCTCACTTCATTGTTGGCCTTCCGGCAGTTATCTTGATTTTGGAGAGGTCTCTATTTGGCTCATGTTGAAAATCAACTCTTCTAGCTCTTGCTTCTTACTGCTGGAGTTGTACATGCTGTGGAAGCCATGAAGTGCACTCTGTTCGCAGAATACTATGTCAGAGTTGCTCTCAGCCATTTAGACTTGCCACTCTCTTCTGGAGCTCTCTCATTAGGCATGCAAGATGGGATGTGTGTATCTTGCTTTTGGCTGGACAGTAAAGGGTTCAAGCTCCTCCTTTGGGTTTAAAGGAAGAGTCTCTCTCTCTCTCTCTCTCTCTCACAGACTGTCATAAGTGCCAGGCTTGTGGGGAGGAGCTGACAGCTGTGGCCCGTTAGGTAGTTTGTAGGGTGAAGCTGAAAGCTGGGGCTCATTAAGAGGAAACCAAGAGAGTTATGGGTTTTGGTCAGGACAGAGGACTCTTGAAAAGCAGAAGTTCAACTTCCTTTCATGGTGAATAGAATGGATTATGTGCACTAGAGCCAGTGGTTTCTTATTTGTTCCCTGTTATAACCTAGATTTGGACCAATCTGCTGGATTTTGTTGAAAAGGGATCTTTAAGGATATCTTTAGGCCACGCTGCTGAGAAAGGAACGGCTTGCACTGAATTTCCGTGATACAAGATTGAATTAGAATGTGCTCTTTTTGCCTGTCCCATGGGGACCTCTGAAGAAACATTTCCTTACCACGAAGAGAAAGGGATCCCCCTTATTTGCTCCCCACTGCTTTAAAGTGTTGGTGAATCCTTTCCAAGTAGTAGCATCCAGGTGACAGGGTTCTTCCCTATTTCCTCTTTATTTATTCCCACCTGCCCAGTGCCTTAAGACTCAGAAGTAGGCTGACCCTTCTTCCCCATCATCTGGACCTTGCTGCTTTCTTGGGAGCTTGTTACTATCACTTCTAGAATGGCCAAAAGGGGCTTCCTCCATCTCTACCTCTTCATCTTGTCCCCTGGATTCCTGGTGCTCCATTCTGACCATGATTGGGTGAAGCAGGTCATTGCTTTTAAACTCCAGTCTCAGGACTACTCCAGCTCCAGACCTAAGACCTCCTTTCTTTGCCCCCTCCTGCACAAGTTAATCTCTTTTACACTGACTGTCCAGCTAGGATGTACATTCTTTACTCATTGAAGCCAGAACTTGGAGATATTAGAGGGAAGAGTCAGAAAACTAACCAATTATATTTCCAACACTCTTTAGAGATCTGTAAACTCTATAGCACAAAAAGGAGCCAGGAACTGCAGGGAGAAACCATGTTAAGGTTCAAACATGATTGCCCAGGCAGATATTTTTAGCAAGGGACTGTAATTTGGCTCCATATCAATCTTGTATTATTAAACAGTATGATATTCAAAACCAAAGCTGGAAAATAAAGAAGAGAGACTGCTGTATCAGCAATATTTAGCAGCTGACATCCCACTTAGGTACAGTGTGTGGCTCACTTGTCTCACAAGGTACCCCTGTAAAACACAATGAAGAGATTTACAGTTGTGTATTACTTTGAAGATAAAGTAAACAACAGAGTTATTCTGGGTGTGGCCTCAATTTAGTCTCAACTATAAGCATCAAGAGTAGTCAGTTTAAATATACACTAGTACATTTTAGGGGGTGGGGGAGAGATACTCTACTGACAATAAAAACAGGTCCCTGCCCTGTGAAACTTACAAACTAAACAGGTGAATGAGGTAATATCTTTTACTGCCCCAACTTCTGTTGGTAAGAGAGACCAGCTTTCAAGCTTACACTGTGCTCTTCTTCAGGCTTGGGAAATGTCCTCAGAGTGTCACAGCTAAATACAAGGTGGAACAGATTGTTTAGCTGTGTCAGGAGTTAACACATATTTGAAGGGACCATTTAAGGTGAAGTGGCCCATTAACACCCATCCAGTCATGGGGGGGAGAAAGGAAGGCGGTGGTTGGGGAGGGAACAGCTGAGGGGGGTGTTGTTAATAGGTTATAGATTGTTGTAATAAGTCATAAATCCAGTGTCTCTATTCAGTCCATGATTTTTAGTGTCTAGTATGGTTATGAATTTAAGCTGCCAGGATCATCTTTTGAAAGTGTTGTTCAGGTTTTGTTTGAGGATGAGGACTGATAGGTCAGATATAGAGTGAAAAAAGTGTTCACCCAGAGGTGATAGGGTGCTTTTGTCTTTTATCATTTTCCTGTGTCAGTTCATTCGAGAGCGTAGTGATTGTCTGGTTTTACCTATATAGTTGTTGTTGGGGCATTTAATGCACTGGATGAGGCACACTACATGTTGTGATAGGCATATGTAAAAGCCATGCATCTTGAGAGGTGTGACTGCTACAATGATCAACACCCCTCTACACATGGGAGTACATTTCCCAGACCTGAAGAAGAGCTCTGCGTAAGCTTGTCTCTCTCACCAACTGAAGTTGATATTACCTTGTCTCTCTAATACCCTGGGACTGCATGGCTACAACACTGCATAAACTAAACAGGGAACATTCAGCCAAAAGTGGAGTGGGGAGGCGGGGTGACAGATGCCAAAAATTGTCCTTTTGCTTTATATTTCCTTATACTTGTCTATTTTGCCCATTTGCCTATTTGACTTTTGACTGCCTATTGTTGCTTGGAATCTGCCTGGCTGCTCTAATTTTGACTCGCATCCTATTTGCTACTTTGTACTTCAATTCTTGTCATTCAGTTTTAATCCTTCTGTGGTTTTAAGTTTCCTAATTATTTGTTTTTAAACCTCTTCTACATTTAGCCTGGTAGCCCTTTATTATTTGTCAACTATTTCCTCCTATTAACCTGGACGTGGTACCACCAGTATGTACACAAACACCCCCCCAGTCCCTCTCGCTTTAGAACTGCTCCTCTTTAGAAACCATTCTGTGAGATGACTTGTAAGCTGTAGCTGTTATCGTTTAGGTCTTGATCCTGCACTGAGAACTGGGAGAGCAGACCCCCCATATGCCTGTGCAGAGCCTGCTGAAATCAGTAAGACTCCAAATAGGCCCAGGACTCTGTCCCGCAAGGCTCTCAGTGTGGGATTTGGGCTTTAACTTGTACATTTTTTAGGTCAGGGATCTGTCTTTTATGCATTATCTGTGAAGTGCTAGCTTACTGTAAATCACCATAATAGATATGACTGTGGAAGCTTAGCCATCATCCGAGCTAGCTCCCTAGATGATGAAAAAGACATTCTCTGCTTCCCGTCCCATTAATCACCTCTCGCCCTCCCTCGTCCAAATCTGGAGGTTGGTTTCCAAAGTCAAGGATAGTTCAAAATTCCCTGGCTATTCTTCTGTAACACACAGCAATATTATATGCAATGTCCAGCATAACCACTCCTAATGCTGCAGATATCAAACTCCAACAGTGACAAAAAGAGGGCCAGAACATTAGCTAAAGGGTATAGAAATTGTCTCTAGAGTATCTGGTGTATTTCATGAGTATAGCAATGCTGCCGACAAGGTTAGAGAAGGCAGAGAACAAACTGGGAAGAAGAAAAAAGCAACTGTACGCTGTACTGTTAAACCAAGGGTACTGGATGATAGAAAACCACAGCCCTCAGAAACTTCTCCATGGGGGACACTTACTGGGCCTTTTCATGGAGGTATCATCAGGTATTATAATCATAGAATCACAAGAGTGGAAGGGACCTCCAGAGGTCTTCTATTCCATTCCCCTGCACTCACGGCAGGACTAAGTATTATCTAGACCATTCCTGACAGGTCTTTGTCTAACGTGCTCTTAAAAATCTCCAATGATGGAGATTCCATAACCTCCATAGCCAATTCATTCCAGTGCTTAAACCACCTAATAGTTAGGATGTTTTTCCTAATGTCCAACCTAAATCTCCCTTGCTGCAATTTAAGCCCATTGCTTCTAGTCCTATCCTCAGAGGTTAAGAAGAACAATTTTCCTCCCTCCTCCTTGTAACCACCTTTTATGTACTTGAAAACTGTTATCATGTCCCCTCTCAGTCTTCTCTTCTCCAGACTAAACAAACCCAATTTTTTCAATCTTGCCTCATAGGTCATGTTTTCTAGACCTTTAATCATTTTTGTTGCTCAATATTTTTTTGTTCTCAATAACGGGGACCATCTAGGTATAAGGGCCTCATCTTTGCCATGTACAGTCATATATACACACACACACACACACACACACACACACACACACACACACACAGTGTCCCTCTGCAGGAAACTAAACCTGATGCAATTTAAATTGCAAATAATCTCTATCAATAAACACAAGCTATTAAGAGGCCAGGGATTAAAACATTAGGAAGTACAAAAGGGCAGGACAATAGAGGTGTTGTCTCACATGAAGAAAGCTTTGGCGATTCTGCATTAGAACAAGTTTCACGCAAATCTGAAATTCTTAGGTCTGGTCTATACTACCCGCCTGAATCGGCGGGTAGAAATCGACCTCTCGGGGATCGATTTATCGCGTCCCGACGGGACGCGACAATCGATCCCTGAATCGGCGCTCTAACTCCACCAGCGGAGGTGGTAGTAAGCACCGCCGACAAAAAGCGGCAGAAATCGATTTTGCCGCCGTCCTCACAACGGGGTAAGTCGGCTGCAATACGTCAAATTCAGCTACGCTATTCATGTAGCTGAATTTGCGTATCTTAAATCGACTCCCGGCTGTAGTGTAGATGTACCCTTAGAGATATTTTCCACAAATGATTCTTTAATGATAGGACTCAGTGCTCCACTGTCCTAGAACTTGTGCAACAAATCAGCAGGAGAGCTTCCAGTCAAAACTTCCATAGTCCCAATGGGGATATATTGTAGAACTGCAATGAAAGTATAACCGGATTTCATAGTGTATGAATCAAGCCAGTGATAATTCCTGGGGGGGTTATTCTCAGAAGTTCACACACAAAAATGCTAGCTGGAGCACTTGACACATACTGCAGGCACATAACATCGCAATTCAACAGCACACACAGAGGTGGGCAGAGGAGTGTCAGAACTCCCTGAAATATCCCCAGCCCCCCTATCTCTCCTGCTGATGCACCAGGCTGAAGTTGCTCAGTTGGACGTAATGGGCTTGATTCTTCACCACCTTGCACCTTATCTAATCATTTATACCTATGCACAGTGGGTGTAAAAGGATCAAATCAGAATGGTGGCATTTTACACCCACTGTGAGGTACAAAGCTATAAGGAGCCAGGCTCAATGGATCTCTCACAAATGCATGTTCTACACTAGCAACTCGAATGGCGTCACTTCTCATTTACACTTCCCTGCAAGTGAAAGGGGAATCAGCCCCAGTCCCTCCTGTAGTTCACTAATCAAGATGGCTCCAGCTGAGCTGCTACATTGTACTGGTGCATCAGTTGGCCAGTCACAGAAAAGACAGAGACTATGGACAGGAGGCAGGGTAAGACACCGTACAAGGGGACTGGAAAGGGGGCAGAGAGCATCAGATGGGCAGAGGCTGGAAGCGGGGGAGAGACAGAGGAGAAGGAAAGGAGAAAAGGAGAAAATGGAGGGAAAGAAGGAGAAAGGAATGAACGACTTTGTGTTACATAATTATAATGCCTGGAAAGTATTGCAGAAGCCACAGACATCTGCAGAAGGGCCTCAGCAGTGGAGCACGGTGAAAAGGCTGCTTGCTTTCGTCCCACCTGTCTTCTTCGAAGGGAGGGAGGTTCAACATCTTCCTCCCACCCCATGAAAGGAGTGTTTTTCAGCGAGTCTCTGAGCCTTCTACACCCTGTGCAGCATTCATCTGCAGGTAGCTTGCCAGACCTTTCCGTGATGCGAAGTGAGTGTTAGGCCTGCTGTTGGCTAAGTTGTAATTAATGCACTCTAGGCTTGTCCAGTTGGCAACATCCCAGGGTACACAGTGCAGCTGGGATGTTCTACAGCATCCCAGACACATTGTGCTCTCTGGGGCATACTAGAGAAGCCCCAGAAAGGAACTGCAGCAGTGTAAGATCCCAGCAGCAAAAGACCAGGGTGTTGGGAAGGGGAGTCAACCAAACAGGTCCTAAATCTTACAAATGGTTCAGATTTTGTTCAGTTCCAGAAATGGGGCAAAGTTGAAACCAGTTTTCAATTCACTCATAGGAAATACTGGGAAGAGGAGTGAACAACAAGGTGGACTTTCTTCAGATCAATCCAGTTAAAAGTTAAGCTATGGGGATAGTGATTCCTTCCTTTGCTTTCACTGACTCAAAGTGTCTGCTTCAAGCAACTGGTCACACAAAAAGAATATTAGATCTGCAGTTGCTTTAGGAGTGCTCACATTTATTTGCTTTCTTAATGTCTTGTCATCCTTCTTCTTTCAGACCTGCCAGAAGCTTGTGCTGATCTGGTGCAATAAAATCACACATTTAGGTTATCGTTTCAGGACATGATGCGGTAGTTACACAAGAGTACAAGCACTGATTAGTTGTTTAAAAAAAGATATTCCATGACTATTTTGGTACAGGAAGTCTGATTTCCCAAGAGGCAAACACATATTATTCTGGAGTTCACAGGGATTAATTATTCTAAAAGGACAAAACACTTTGTACAATACTATTCTATCACAACACCATTCATCAAGGGCTCCATTCTGACCTCAAATCTGCAGAGTGGCTTTTCCAAATTCTGAAACAACTTGTGTGTTTGAGGAGCTGCCAGTAGCCACAACAATAAAGGGACACTGTCAACTTTAATTGTTTTTATACTTAAAAAAAATCCAATTTCTGATAAAAAGTGTTCTTAATAAAAAGAATAAAGGTCAGGCTATACTACTTAAACATCATTCAAATACATTTTATAAGGACTTCCCTGCTTTCTTGCTGATGTCTAAAAGGGTCTTTTCTGCACAAGAGAAATTGACTATACATAAATACAGTCAAATACACAAAGTGAACAAAAAGAGAGAATGTTTTTTCCTCTCTAGCTACTTTCAGTTATAATAATCTAAGGTATTACTTGTAACGATAGGAGGTCCAATATTTTGAGACAAACGTGATTCTCAAGTGGACAGTTTCCTTTTAAATTGCTCTTCCTCAATTACTCAGCCATCTTTCATGATGCTGATTTCCAGAGGCACATGACTTACTTTGCTGGGGGCAGATCTCAAAAGAGGAAGTGGTTTTACAGCCCTAAAAAGATAGGTTTATAACAATATATAAAGGCAAATTCTGCTTGCAGATTCACTGATATAAATTCTGAATGACTTCCACTGATGTCAGTGGAGTCACTGGTGCTTTACACTGGTGTAACTGAGAGCAGAATGCCACCCACCCGACTCAACTGGTGGAAAACTTGATAGGATTGGTGATGATTGAGATAGCCCCTGAAGAAAAAACAGGGAAGGGAAGAGACACAAGTGCTTGCGGGAACATGGGGATGGCCTCTCTTCTTTCGACAGACACGACTGATACCTGCTGATAGTGAGAGGGGCACAATTTAAAGGTTTTCCCCCCTCCCAACAGCTTGATTCACGCCTCCATCCCACTCTCAATGGCCCCTCCTTGCAGCTCCCAGGTGTTAGCTCCGCTGGGAAAGGCAGCAGTGAACGCAGTGGCTCTCCCTGAAGCTCCCACCTGTTTGCTGCTGCCTTTCCCCAAGGCCACAGCTTACAGCTTGTCAGCCCCAGGAGCTGTCACACAGGGAAGCGGCCTGGCAAGCAAACCCTGGCAGAAGTCTGGGAGGAGGCACATGACTCCACATGTCCCCCCAACACACATCATCTCTGCTCTATCCCTGCACTGGTCAGGCAGAGTAGGAGGGAAACTGAAGTTTGATGAAGTTATGGCCTGCTGCTTAAAATCTATACCTGTTTCTATCCTCATTGGCTGATGTGTACTGATCAACATGCAAAGTCTTTTATGATACCATCTGAAATAGGTGTATCTGGAGTAGGCTTGTATGAACTGAGCTGGCTTGATTAAAATAAGAACTGGCTCAGATGTTTGTCTCAAACTATAACTGAATCCCAAATTAAACATTTTCATACAACTTCTTCCTCCATTACATTTTTACTTTGAAAAGTCTTTTCACTTTCTTGTTTCAAGTAGGCCTGGAAATGGAAGTGCAAAAACTGAAATTGTTATTGCGAGTCTCCCAACCCAATTTTGGGAGAAGTTAAGATAGTTCATATAAAATTCAGAAAGAAGCTGAACTTCTAGGCATTTCTCTCAACTACTTTCAACCTCCAAATCTTTGAAAGTTTGACCAATCCTAACCTAGAGCCAATTTCTCAGCTGTATGCTGATACTTCCCTGTATTCATAGTCACCAATAGGAGTTCTCCACACAGATTGATGGCAATGCATTACATGGTTCATTGAGCATAATTTATTTCACGCCCTTGCTGGAATACAGTTCAGCTTCCATAAATAGTTAGCCTATGGGGAACAGTCTGTCTATAGATGATGGTACATTTTCAGCTAACTTTCAAAGGCTAAATCCAGCACCTAGCAACTTTTGGCGTATTTCCAACATCCCCGGACCACCTTGGGCCCACAAACCAAATGACTGGATTCCACTGATCAATATATACAATATTAGCACTAGCCATGGTAGGGATAACAAACATCCATGAAAATCAAAGGCAGGTTATGGTATAAATCAAAGGCAGGGTATGGTATTTCAAGTGCAAATAGCTACTAAATGTATTTTCCTTTTTCATTCACTCCCCCCCCTTT